>NC_135569.1:3431539-3694039 GCF_964340395.1 Glandiceps talaboti
CACTAGTCAATGTCAGTGGTAAGTCATTACTAGTCAATATCAGTGGTAAGTGTTCACTAGTCAATGTCAGTGGTAAGTCATTACTAGTCAATATCAGTGTGTTCACTAGTCAATGTTAGTGGTAAGTCATCACTAGTCGATACCAGTGGTAAGTGTTCACTAGTCAATGTCAGTGGTAAGTGTTCACTAGTCAATGTCAACGGTAAGTCATTACTAGTCGATACCAGTGGTAAGTCGTCCTTCAACATAAGTCAATGTCAATGATATTAGTTACTTCTAGATTCATCACACGTTAATAGTAATTGTAACTTATTAAAAGTCATTTATTAATCACAACAAAACATCGCCTGATGTCAGTGGTAGGCAGCTACATGTCACCTTTCAAATGCAATGCAAATCGATGTTAGTGATAAGTCACCATAATTTTCTAAAAGTCAATGTTTTACACGTTGTTTTATATCATTTCTATCATTTTATTTGATAGTTCCTGGTGTCGATGATACTCAGTATTATAATTGATATGGAATTAATGATCGTATATTACCCACGTGCTGAAAAATTTTACAACAACGCGTACTCTGATATGAAATCAGAACTGGTATTTAGTCTTGTAATGGCTATCTTCAACATCATTCTGAAAGTCCCAAGTTGTCTTTGTATCTACAACCATCTTAAGCTACGTGGTGGCATTTTCATCATGGGTTTCTTAGCAGAGAAGGGTTTCATACAATCCGTGCCGTCAACACGACAACACAACGATGCAGAGATTGGAAACAAACCAACTGTATCAGCCACATCTGATGTCATGGTGCAACCACCACTACCACCAAATTTCGACAACCCGAACTACGATGCTTAGTGAAAATACCGCCACCAACGTTGGGCAATCAGTTACATGATGCACTGATTCGCAGCGATGCCTATATAAAAAATTTGTTGAACGAAATGAAATAATTCGATTGCCAAATCTGAAACAAGTTTTAATTGTAATGACCATATTTATACCAAAGAAATATCATTACGATCATTGCGGGGATTGTTTGTTCAGTGGATTCTGTGGATGCACATGGTTGCTAAGGATTTAACATTGAATGCTATTTAAATGAAAAAAATATACGTATACCTGATATGACATACCAACTCATAAATACACGTATATATAACGTTTTACGAATCGAAACAACGCCCTCTCGCGGCAAGTGATGTGTTTGTAAGTTTAAACTGTTGTTGTGTTGTTGTGGTAAAAACATTGCCGTGTTACTTTCTATTGTGGGTAAGAGTTTTTGTATGGTTTATATGTAACATTAGTAAATTTGTGGATAATTCGTCGCCAATAAATGGAGCCATATTGATTATTGTCAGATCCTTAGGTAGCTTATAAGACAAGAAGTGTCCAATCTGATCAAAATCTGATGCAGGAAAACGGTTCAATTCCTGATCCTTTATTTATTTTGATTTTGTTTCACTTTATCAAAAGCATACAATAAAAAAAAACTGGAAAAAATGGTAAATAGAGGAACCGAGCCGTGCACAACGTCATACTGATTATAATCAGAATGCTCCGTTATTTATCATTATACGAGTATTTGATAGCAACGCATTATATGTCGTATGTTGCAGACTATCCCTACAGTTACCCTATTCTTAATATGATTCTCTGACAATCAGGAAAAACAGATAAACTTACAATTCGGGCCGAAAAAGATATTGATATTGATATTACATATTGGGTTCTCTCCTCTTGTTATCCTACATGATAGAACCCGACCGATATAGTGATGAATATCTAAATTCTAAAATATTTTCGTTCAGATAAAAATTAAGATGAAATGTAGTACTTATTTCACTATTTCCGTATCATTAATTTATACTTTCAATTTCCATTCTTTATTTCAACTGTGAGTTTTGTAGTTCTGTTATTATTTTATGACAATGGCATTGATGACCTAAACTTGAGACTAATAACCTGTGTAAATTTAAACTTATCTTTAATTCATTTTCTAGCAGGCGTCATACTTTCTATATTGAATCTTTTAGAACCTCTGTAATTACTACTTATGTATCAGTGATACTTTTCCTTTTCTTTCCTTTATTAATTGTTTACGAAATGAAATGACTCGCAAACCCTATGGAATGGTTGGTTGTTTGTATCTTTGTACAGGTCTGTATTATAAAATGAATTGTCAATGCAAAAAACTAAACTAAGGTGTCTGCAATTTTTTTTATTTGTGTGGCGATAACCTTGGTTGTTTGGTTTTAATATCGGATGGATTACAATTACTTCAGCCAGTTAGAGTTGGACAGACTCGAAGTTCAGTCCTGTATGTATGTTAGCGCCCTCAACGTACAGCCGACACTTCCATGACATACTAAACCATGATATTCTACCAACTGCCTAACTACTATTTTTGCAAAGTAAAATCTTAGCAACACAGATTGTTTTATTACATGAATACTATGCGTACCATTCCACTTCAACTCTCTTTTCAGTCGTGAGTGATGACATCACGTGATATGAGGTCAAATCTAAACGATGTCCCTCTACGATGCCCTTTGTTTGTATGAAAATATTTCAACTCTTGGTTACGGCTGTACTAGTTACATGGACAACTTATAACTTATACCTTGTACTTTAAAGGCCCATAATTCAGTCCCAGGTTTTAAAATGAGTATTATCTATCAGTAGAGCTATACATACTGATTTGATAGGATACGAATAATACTTTTTAATTTATTTGTTCAATACCAAATTATTCGATAGCCTTGTCAGATTACATTTTGTTACCTTCGACTTTTATATATTATCAACACCAGATAAACAGTCAATGGTCCCTAGACCGGTAGAAGGAGGTTGTGGACTCGGTATATAGTATTCTACTAACGAAGAAAACAAACTGTGTTTATTAAACGTTCAGGAAGGTGTGATGGAAAATGAAGAAGCCTTAAAATAAGATGGCGATTAGAACAAGTCGGTTTTAACAATTGAAATCATTCTTTATTTAGGCAATAAACAGACTGAATAGTTAACCATGTAACAACGAAACAGGGGAGATGGAAGGAAGGCAACAGAAAGGTCATAGGTCAGGTTCCACCTAAATGTTCATGCAGCAATAAACTTGACATGAATGATTTATCTGACTCTGGGTTTTTCTATCTCGAACGACACGTTGCATGGCAACCATAAAAGTCAAAACAATATGTCTGTCTTGTCAAAATTTGCTTTCTATTTTTCAAATATTGACGTCATAATAACGTTTCCACGTGACTGTAAAGACAGCGTGTGTTCCTGCCTGTGTAGTAATTTACTTGATGAAATAAAGAACGAGACAGGATTGTTCTTTTGTTGTGATCAGGAACAACATTTCCTATAGCTCTGTTCTGTTGCGACAGCTGGTTAGTCTAACCACAATGATGATCCAATGTTGAGACTTGGACTTAAGAATATCAAAAATTGGGTTTTGATAAAAAATCGACAAGTCCTTTAGTCTACTTTATTTCCGATGTTTCGACCTCACACAGGTTTTTTTCAGTGTGAAAAGTGCACGTTTGAGTTCTAACAGGAAAGTAGTAATGAATAACTATCAGACAAAGGGAATTCTAATCCAAAAACGCCCTTCATTTTAAGTTTGTCAGATTTACAATATCAGATGAACATTCAGTGGTTCGTTGAACTGATAATAAAAGGGAGTTGTGGACCAAGTCAACTATTCTATTTCAACGAAGATGACAAAATGTCTTCAATATTAAGTCAAAAAAATAGTGAATAACAAGTATTCAAATCTAGTATTAAAACACAACATGGGTTCCTACCTGCGTCGATGTCACGAACTCTATGAACTCTTGACCTATGTGCTTGTCAAATACACATACAAAGGTTTATTTAGGTCGTCATTTTTTAAACTAAAAGACGTAAACTGTACGCTTGTCGTCTCCATCAAAGGAGATTAGCATAAACAGGTAATTTGACTCTAGAACTAGGCGTGTCTGTAGTTTTTCATGTTGCCAAGGTGATAGGAAGCTACACAAAAGTGGACTGCACGCAGACGACATGGTGCTCATATAAAGAGTACTATAATATACGTAATGTATGCATTTCCGATAAACCGTTAACCTTCACCTGTGTTGCATGTCGTCGTCGTCGTCGTCGTCGTCAAAGTCATGGGCATTGTCGTCAGTGATAGTAGTAGATCGACCCATCCAGTATCCATTGACAGCAACAAAATCACACTTTGTGTATCAACATCGATCAACTCTCACAAAGTCTTTTTATTTGTGACGATATTTTTTTCGTGTCTTTTCTAACCAGTCGTTTTTAGTCCAAGCTGCATTATCATTCACAACGAAAAAAACAACACGTTCTACTTGGTCCACAACAACTCGATCTTGTAAGGTGTTGTGAAACTACTCTCTTTCATATTTTACAAAGCTATATTAATAACAGTTTTTAATATCAATGAAATAATATTCCTTACTGACTGCAATTCTTGCAAGGCGTTTTGTGACTTCTCTTTTTTCCATATTTTTTCTGTACCCATCCGTTTCTGGTCAGCGCTATTACTAAAATTATTATTATACAATATTATTGAATTATTTGTATATTTCAGGCCATCGTAGGGCAGATAACAACATCCATCATTGAGAAGATACAGCTATTACCATCATTAACGACAGCGAAATTGCATTCTCTGTATCAACAGTAATTCTTGCAAGGTGTTTGTTTGTTTGTTTGTTTGTTTGTTTGTTTGTTTGTTTGTTTGTTTGTTTGTTTTCCGTGAACTTAGGTACTTATATTTTCTGTTTTTTATCGAAACAGTTGATTTTTGTCAAAGCTAGTTTTAACGGCTGTAACACAACCAAGTTATGTTTACCAACAGATAAGGCGTTTCATGAGGCAACAATATTTCCCATATATTTTTTTCTGTGACCATCCATTGTTTGTCTGATATTGAGTTTTGATGACAAAGAAAGGCTACATTCTCTGTATCTCAACAGAGACGTTTGTCAGTATTTCTTGAGGCTGCTTTCTTTCATCGTTTTGTTGCCAATATTACCGACACTGAAATGTCATATAAGTAAATCAACGGTATGGTGTTTCTTGCCCAAAGACTTGTCTCACTTGATAGCGAGACTTGGCTGCGATAAGTCTTTGGGCTGTATGTTGTCTTACACATATATTCAGTTTGATAGCAGGGCCCAGGTAAGATATACGGTCACACTGCCACGCCTATAGTGTATTAAAACATCTCACCTATTGATTAGTGTTACATAGTAACATGACATATGACTTGGGGTTGTACAAACAACTCATTCATCATAAATCACCCACGTCGTTTAACCCCCACCAGGGCCCCCACATACGACCCCTAATATTATGTCGGCAATTATAGTAGTGATATCCTGTTAACCCAACACGTGACCCATAAAATTGTGTCCACATTTTTTGAAGTTATGTCCGATTGCCATGTAGATTAGCACAGAGATTTGCTGTGGTCTACCTTACATCACGTAGTTCGAGTGTTAGTCTGAGATAGTGAAACCAATTCAAGGCAAGTCTCATTGTTACCAAGCAATGAGCATTGTGTCATTTAATATCAATTAATACCAGTCATTTGCAGATTTTAAGAGTCAATCCACCCAAATTCTAAACAAAATAATTGCGCAATTTTCGTTGAGAAAATTCCAAACGGTGTTAATTTTGCATTGAGGGGATGATGTGTTAATTAAGGAATATCTAAACTAGTACATTTCAACGTACTGGAAGTGACTTAACTGCAATAATTGTAATGTTTGTTTGGATTTCGAAGTTTTTTTTGTGTGTTATATTTCGTTCCGTCGTTTAACCAGAAAACAAAACGACAGAACGAAAAAAAGCACAAAAACAGAAGAAAAAAACTCAGAATTACAACAAACGCGGCTAGAAATAACTATGATTTGAACATATTAAGTTTATGACAGGCTTACTAATTAGTAATTGAGATCAATTGAACAAGATTTTGGGGTCAAAGGTTGTGGTCTAAAAGTCGTCTAACAATCCGTTATTTAAGTCACAGACGTTCATGGCAACATATTCTGTCATGTGTCACGTGATATCCCTCATCAAATGATACTGTCTACATGACCTCTCCATCTTGTCTGGTAAAAGGACCAAATTGAAGTTTAAGCAAAATAGCTGACGTATTCTGTGCTTGCTTGCTTGCATGTGTGTATGTATGTATGTGTGTATGTATGTATGTATGTATGTATGTATGTATGTATGTATGTATGTATGTAAGTATGTATGTATGTATGTATGTATGTATGTGTATGTATGTATGTATGTATGTATGTATGTATGTATGTATGTATGTGTATGTGTGTGTGTATTTATGTGTGTGTGTATGTATGTATGTATGTGTATTTCTAGTTTATTTCTAAATGTATTATCTATGTTTTATATGAGTGATTACATATTTACTGTATTCATAAAACTATTCTTTGGGTTAAATTATTTATAACTTAATGTATCCATGGTGACACAACATACAACAAATGTCAGGATATTATTGACTTTTATTGCAATAAATATTGTACGTCATTGAAGCCAAGAAACCCGTCACATGTCGATGTGAAAATCAACATGGAAGTTTCTTTGTGAGTTCTTTGTATAAACGAGCCAGTGAAGAAAAGCTTGGTAGGTAAGTACGTTGGGTGTGGTGCTTTACTGTGGTCATTGGTCCATTCATCCACCGGTCGTTTTCTTTTCGTTGTATTTGTACAAAGGTATTTACTGACGACAACGAAATACCACACTTCATACAATTGGGGTAGAGGAGTGTTTTAAAAGGAGCACACAATGTACGATCTATAAGGTCTATTGATAAGGATAGGCAGAGTCGTATTGAAACTACAACTTTATTTTGGGCGTTGATCTGTTGAAGGGACTCAATAAATTGGTGTTGACAACTAAAGTAAACCATAACTGTAGACTTTGCTCCACTTTCTGGCAACCAGTACCCATCACGAGAGAACTGTTAAAGTTACCATAATTAGCAGCAAACAGACATGACATAGAATTCTATATTTAATTCTCAATTTATTTCTCACCCCCCCCCCTTCCATAGCATCACAACATTTTAAAATTACACAGAGTAATGGTGGTTGAATAGTTAGATTGGCCAGCTTGGAATCTGTAGGGTACACATTCAAGCCTCGTCACTGCCGTTTGTTCTGAATGACTAAAGTCTTGGGCGAGATCTGAACCATGCATGATTGTGCTTCAGTCAACCCAGCTGTATAATTGACGACCTGTTGGGGGTGGGGGTGGGGGACCCGGTGGAAAGAGGTTGTGTAAATGTAGTTAATAGTATGAAAAACTAGTAACGCCTATCATTGACTTTTTATAATTGACACAGCCTGTCAATATCTGTGACGAGGAGGGTGGGGGAAAGGATGGTACCCCTCCCCCGGGTTGATATTATAGATGAACTGTCATTCCATTTTGAAGAATAAAATCTTCCAACACTGGAAGCAGGAACTTCGAGAAACTATTTAGAGTGCAGTAAATCGGTTTCTACGTACTAACGCCTACTTGACCCCAGCGTCTCGGTACCACGTCGACGTTCTTTCCTCACTTCGGCCTGCAGTACCTTGATTTAACTAGTCAACCAGCTCCATTCCCACAACTGACCAATCCAGGTACAGGTTCTAGACTAAATGCATGTGAAAGAATTCATGATACACACGAGAGATCTGGTTTAATGGAGGCCAAGTTAAACCCACTCGGTTGATTTTGATTAATTTTACCCCTGGTCAAAAACAGCCCCTGGCCCCTTTTATACATCTCAGCATTTTTTCTCTAGGTTCATGCATACTTTTGAACCTTACATATTACATTGTATAATCCAGAATCCCTAGAATGTGTGTGTGTGTGTGTGTGTGTGTGTGTGTGTGTGTGTGTGTGTGTGTGTGTGTGTGTGTGTGTGTGTGTGTGTACGTAAATAGGTAGGTAGGTCGGTATGTAGGTATGTCGGTTTAATACTCAACTTCGTGTTACCCTTGCAATAAATTACTTGTCATTGAAAAGTCATTCTATTTCCAATAAAGACAACCACAAAGTAAACCTACCTTGGTTTTACCCCAGTCTATCAACTTATTTTATTTTCCACAACGTGTCACAGTGGTTACTATCGATCTATACGTACCCACCTTCTTAATAAGAGCGTTAAACGGCTATTTGAAATGTAAAATATGTGACAAAGGAAGGCAATACAGGTATGTTTTAATAGGTAGCCATAAACTGACTTGCTTTGTGCTTTATGGTGTTGTATAATAGGGCAGCCATCGTCTATTGACTCCATAAGTCACCTCACACTCCCCAAGTATTCAATATAGCCTCCAACTAGCGTTGACGGAAACCATCAAAACTCTTCATCTAGTGTTCTCTACAAGAAGAGAACGTAGGAATACTCACTATTCATCACTATCTTTCACAATTACGGAGCAATATTCATTTTGAAATCAGCTGTGTCGTAATATGTGTATACTCAGACCACCAAACAAGGAGTCTGATGTGTATATACTGTATATATTGAGTGTTGTTGTGACCCTCGGGGGTTGGGATACGTCACGTGTGCCATATCTGTCGACTTGATCGCACTTTCAAATGTAAGCTTATCGTGAGAGAGATTAACCCGCCGGAGACTTGTTAGTCTTGCTGCTAGACGTTCGGGCTTTCTTTCGATGCTATAACTATAAGCGAACGAAGTTCGCATGTGCGGATGTTCCATCCTCGATAGCGTTGTTCGGCTGTGTGTCGTATTTTATCGGACGAACATCCGAGGGCTAGCTGATAGACTAGAGACTTGTTAGCTTTCTACACTCTAGCCAACAATGTAGGACCACGAGATTAGAACGCTGATAAGAAGTCGCTGAGACAGAGAAAAGTATGTCTGGCCATGGCTTATTGTGATATTGCTTAAGGCACAATAGATGTAGTGTGATGGGTATAGAAAGCTTGAATCGAGTAAAAAAAATATAAATACTGATTCCTACCATAGCTTTAATCCTAAATATACTCCCAGACCACCAAACAGAGCTTGGTTAAATATCTGGTGAGAATTAGAGAATTGATGGTCATAATTCATGCCCTATACAAGGATTGAAAATAAAGATGAGATCAACACATATCACACATTTTCATCTCGTATCATAGGCTAGGCAGTACAAATGTCTGTTCTCGTAAAAATCATAGAAGCTTATCATATTCAACAGGTCACAGTTCTCTTGGACGGTGCCGTAAAAGAATCTGTGATTTACGACTGTGACCCTTTTACGTTTCGTCTAAACCTTACATTGTAATATTGTTGAGCCTACAATTTGAACAGACCGTCTAATTATATTACCCTTTTATGTTTTGATTTAAACCCCTCCATCTATGGTTAATGTATTAGCCCTACAAGTTTAAAAGACCACATTAGTACCCCTGTACATTTTGACCTCCCTTCGTCATTTCACTGATATACCTTACAAATTCAACAAACCGCCGTTACTAACGTCCACTCTTCTGCACTTTGATTTTGTTATGAATCCTGACTATCACTTTTATATTGGTGTTTTTTATCTGTCCTTTTCTCATCCTTTTAAAAAAAATGGACTTCCTTCTTTTACATTGAAATTTTTGAGCGCTCCTTGAGTACATGTAGTTACATTCCAATGTTTCTATACATACGGCAATAAAGTATCTGCATCTGAATCGTATCATTTGCCCAACAAGTTCAATTCCAGGTGTACGTTCATTGAAATTGTGTCTGGTATAATTTAGAAAAAACAGCTGGTCAATGTCATTGATGAATTAGGTAGGCAGTAGTGAATTTCCAGGTCACTGCATTCTAATATAGTTCATGGTGTTTGAGTGTGACAAAGACTTGCAGGCACAACGACCAAGGTATTTCATGTATTCAACGTGAATTTGTAATCAAATTATTGGTATTTTGCTATATTTATTCTATAATCTTACTATGTTATTTGCATGTGGTTCTCAATTTAAAATTTATAAATAATTGAAAGTGAGTGACTGAGTTGCTGGTCAGATATTTCTCCAGCTAGGTTGTTCATAATTGACACGGTCACTCACTCTAGCTCAGTTGTAGCTGGTAGCATTGTTCAGACTCTAGCTTCTAACTATTAACTTGTTTAGAATTAGCAGTGACTCTAGCTTCTAGTTACATTTTTGTAATTTCTGAAGAGTTGACATAGTGAGTTGATTTAGCTAACTTGTTCACAATTGACATGACACTAACTTCTATCGAACTCGTTCAGAAATTCCATGAATGTGACACTGGCCAACTTGTTAAAGATGACATGGTAATTGACAATAGTTCTCCTAACGACATCTTCAAAGTTGAATGACCCTAGTATAGTTTGTATAGAAAAACCTACACTTCAATCTACCCTGGGTTGGGTACGATACCACTGTTCACTTCAATCTACCCTGGGTACAGTATGATACTTCTCATGATGCAACTGTTCATGTGTATATTTTCTGTTAACGTTTTGTGTCGGCAGTCTGGTGTCTAACGACTATAATGGTACGTCTCAGCTGTGTATGATAATCACAGATGTCAAACAACTAACCGGTTTTATTGATGGTACAACTACCGCCATACCTTTATATGCAATCATGTTCATACCAAAAAACCTTTACAAATTAGAGTCTAATAACATGAAAAAAAAACAGGATGAAACACCGCATGCCTGCACCCATGGAAGTAGAACCCCCCTGTGAAACAGTGTCTTTACGGATAGAGATGTTTTGGCTCGGAACACGCAATAAAGATATGACATTGGGCTGTTTTATTACATGTAAAGCAATATATTCAATACAGAAGGAGATCAATTTATTTTATTATACTATGAAAAGTTGACCGATCAAGTGAAAACACAACAACAGTACGTTACAACTACGAGACATACTATATAGACAATAAAAGTGTATAAAGTAAACTAAACAATCAATAACGATACATCATACCATCACGTTCCACCTTCAATTTTTATAAGGGCCCCATTCTACCTGACACCGTGGACTTTACTCATACAACCATCTCATAATCAAAACAAGTCCCAAACAACAAACAATGAAATTTCAAAAAAGACACGAAACGTGTAACGCGTCGTTCATAACCCCTGTTGTCATATAGAGACAGTCGTAGACCGTGTCACACTACATCTCGATTACATATGTTGAAGACAAAACGAATACGGGAACGATTTGTCCTTTTATTTTAATTACGTTAGGTGGTATTGTGTGGAGTAACTGTTTGAAAATAGACACATACTATCAAACTATTTTATAAGGCGTAAAGGCCATCATGTTATATTGTACATACACAAAGTCCCGTAAAAAACCATTAATTGTCAATAACGAATATGATAAAATACAAAATTATCAAAGCCCTTTCCCCTTGTCGCGTATAAATTCACGAATGCGAAGGCGTGACTCCTAATTTATCATAATTTATATGCAAGTTTATTTACAAATTACCTTACAAAGGTCAACAAGGTGATGATGCTGCCAGTCAAGCAATTAGAAATGTCCCCTTTATCCTTACATTGAATTCAGTCTTTAATTGTGGACAATAAAACCAATCTGTTGTTGTTTCCCACCATTGAATTCACAAAACGCTCTAGAAACGATATAAAAGAGATGTTGGCCTCAATAACGAAGTAGAGTGACATAGAATAGTAACTGACCTCACCAACTATTGGTTAGGTAGAACCGTGGCTTCTTATTGGTTACATGTTGGTTGAATCCACTCATATTGGGTGTGACCTGTTTGTGTCATGTTGCCATGTCAACCAGTTTTATATATCTCTGCTTACATGACAACCCTTGCAATCAGTCAGTGTTTGACGTTTCAGCGTTAACATTACAACTACCTTACTTCTGCAATTTCAAATTTCACTACGTTTTTTTGTTGATCAAACTACCACTCTTCAATTATGGCTGGATGTAACGTTCCTCTCTGGGTAAGTGTCTAAATTTATATTTTTTGTTTCTTTATGAATTTTAGAAATCAGCAATGTTCTTTTCCTGTATGGTAAAATTTCACTATATTTGCAACACGCTGTCAAATCTAGATTTGCGTGTGACATATGGAAGGTCGAAACGACATTTGTCCTTAGATATGGCCATGACTTGAGAGACTTACTATTTCTACCTTCATTCGTTTCAGCCTTTCATTCTGGCCCACATATGGCTTTCTGTGACGTAAGTATTAATTTGATAACTTATATACTTCCTCTATGTTATCTGTTATTGGGGTACAACCTGTTGGATTTGGCGTCGGTTTTTTCATTCGTTTTTTGACATAAGACATTTCTTGCCACAGTTGACATGGATACTAGTACTTCAAGTACATTGTAACATGGCGTATCGCTGTGAGTTTGAAAATGGTTCGAATATCGAGTGTTCAACATTGTAAATTGGGTGATAGGATCCAGATAGCGTCTTCACTTGCACGATAGTGTGAATCTAGGGATAGTGGTGGAATTGCGTATGTATGACGTTTTGAATATAGGAATTGGTGGGTGTTATATTGATATACCATGGAGAATTTACAGTACCCCAAAAAATTGTTGGGCAAGCTATAAGTGAAACGAAAATCACTGTTTATAGTAGCCATAGGAATGAGGATTGGGTATTTGTTTTAGATTTTTGATTTATAAAACAATTTTATCATGGCTTCCTACTTGAGAAATCAACGTGAAAAAAATATATATATATCACGGTTTAGAAATGCTTTAGCCCGGAGGCCTAATTGACTTATGGGCCTGCCGATACCTTTTATCCTAAAGCAAAGACAAAGACAGTACTGTGATAGAGAACACGACGAGTTTCAGTGCTGGGATACTACATGTTAACAAATATAAAAAACACTTAGCAAGACATTTATTTCACTAACTTCTGGTAAGAAGACAAGAAGTTTGAAAGATCTGAATAAAATGATGGCGCAGACTATATGGATACATGTACATATACAGTATACATGAAGAGTGTTTTTCCCTCTTTGAAATCTTATAGAGGTTTCCAGGCTGCACAATCCGGTCACTGGGTTACCCATTCATATGCATGGATGAATTTCACAATTGTTGCACTAGGATGTTGGACAGTAGGACAAAAAGAAATGAAGGAAAACTGTCTCATGGTAAGTTCGTGTATTATTACTACGAAAAGCCAATTATAGGCAAACTAAGGTAGAGACAACCTAAAACTATTGTTGTTGCATGTGGTACATGACACAGGTGGGTGACAGTAGTGCATTGGTTATGTGGTCATTTCCTGTAATCAAGATAGTGTAAACACTGAGATTGAATGTGATGTTTGGCCCCCAATATGATTGTAACAGAGTTCGTGCCAATCGAAAGTTCTGACCATTACGATGATGTTTAGATTATTTGCATAATGTCACGAGTTAATATAGGAGTAAGGTCTTTCGTAATCATCTAAGTTTCTAGTTGTGTGCTTTCTTAGTTACTGCTTAGGATTTCGTAACATGGACCCCCATATACTGGTAATTGTACTCGGTGGAGGAGGGGGGGTCGAGAAATCCAAAAATAACGATTTTCTAAAAAAAAGTTTGTTTTTCTTCCTTTCACACAGCTGGTCATTTCCCTGATCCTTGGTTTCATCTTTGATATTGTCTTCATTGCCATTTATTATCGTGGGTTTGGTTGCAATAAGACTACCAATACCTTCTTCGGCAACTGTAACGGCCATAGCGAGTATTTATGGAGTTACATTATGGCCATTATCAACTGTATTCTCAAGATCGTTACTCTCATATTTGCGATCTGTGAGTACAAGAACCGAGGTGGTGATATACCCAAGGTGAAGGCTTCAGTGTCAGTCGGTTAAAACACACGTCATTACACCGACATCAAGATGTCCAAGCTTCCTCCATCTTTTGCTGAAACTTGTAAATATTCCAAATTTTGTACGAAAACAGTAATGAACATTTCTTGTTCGATACGTTGTTATGTCTTTCTTATAAAAGTTCTGAATTTTTCGTTTTCGTCTGTAATATTTCCTGAATTATATATAATTTATCTCAAAATTGTTGATATCATAGTTTCGTGAACGTGTCTACGCTTTCCACTACGTTGAACTCAGGTAGGATGTTTGTAATCACACCAGAAACACGTTGTTTAGTTACTAGCACAGAATGTAAAAAAAAAAATATTTGTAAAGTCTATGTCATAACTGTTAATGCTGACGCCATTTTGAAAAAATATGCACGTGATTTGTAAATATATATGAAATTCTAAACTAAATTATTTTATACGATTTTGTATGTCATAGGACCTCAACTTTAACGACGAAAGTAGCTAAACAGATGAACTTGTAGACGAATGGTGTACATACTCATTTTTTCCGTAATTTCTCTGCAATAAGAGCCCCAGTAACCGTTACTTGAAATAGTTTTCTTTAAATTTTATTTTCAAATTATTTTTGCTTTTTGTTCAACTGACGCATGTATGACAGCCTAGTGATAAAATCCCGTCAACATCCCATAAATTCACAATTTGTTGACAAGCAAGCTGTTTACATACGGATATCAAGCTAGTGTACACAGTGCAAGTAAAAATATCAGCAAGAGGTAATTCATCTTAGAGTGATTGAAACCATTTCACGGAAACATTTTTTCCCCAAATTAACGGAAAATACATTTTTCCCCCAAAATAACGGAAAATATCGAAAATGACCAACTACAGGGCTAAAATACATGCATCAGTATATTATCAAACAGACGATGATATCATATATTTGAAATCTACCGGATATGATGTCATAATTGACAATATGGATTTTACTGTATCATTTGTACTTCTATGCCACAAACTAGGTTAACTATGTAGATTTTGCAAAGGGAGGCCAATATTTTATAGAAATGTACAGAATATTAAAACATTTGTCAATATTGTCTTTAAGACTTTGGATCTCAACATCCCAGTACTGTTTTCTTCCATCCTATGCGCATTTTAAATTTCATTTATGTCAGAATAAATATGTTTGCTATGAATTCCATTGATCTCAAGTCATTGGTTTAATTTGTATGTATGTATGTATGTATGTATGTATGTATGTATGTATGTATGTATGTATGTATGTATGTATGTATGTATGTATGTGTGTGTGTATGTAATGTATGTATATATGTATGTATGTATGTATGTATGTATGTATGTATGTATGTATGTATGTATGTATGTGTATATATATGTGTGTGTGTGTGTGTGTGTGTGTGTGTGTGTGTGTGTGTGTGTACGGGCGCGCATGGATGAGTTCAGTTACAATGCACATATCAATTACTTACCTCCAGTGACCTTGTGAACGGAGACAGGTCAGTTCTTTGTATACGACTCATTTGTATCAACAACTGGAAAGAATTTGTACCATTCACATCGAGTCTATGAAAATACTTGAGACCGTTTTCAACCACCCAAGCAACATAGCCACTTTCTACAAACATATGTAGTGACGCCTAGATGCATGCTATAAACAAGGCTATGGTTGTCGACGGGCTGAGTATATGAACACACTGCATAGATAAAGAATACTGACAATGGGTGACTGTATCTGTATAAACACTTGACGTTTTTGTACACAAAACAACTCCTGATGTATTCAAAAATGTCATCCATGACACCAAAGTGTAGCTGTGTTTTGTGTATTTGTATTTTTCTGCCAGTGAATCGTATAACATAAGCCAGGCATAATCACAGTTCCAGGATTGACCAATATGCAGCAGCTGGAGAAAGAAATTTAAATAGATGTGCTCTCTTTTTTGCAATAGTCTTTCCTAAGAAACTGAATATTTTATTAGTGGATGCATATCATCGAAAGCAAGGTGTCAAGTACTTGGTGTATGTGTACATAAAACCACAGACAGTGGAGGAAAGAACGATGTTCGTTTGTAGTCTAACCCTTGAGTTGTAGTTCATGTCAAGTGGTCTGCGGCTTATTATCTGATAACATCACGTGACCCAAATATTGATCCAGACACACCACAATATCTCAAGAACTTAATTACACCTCGTTCTTCATTACGCACTCTTCGTTCATCGGATAAATGCCTTCTGCATACACCCAAATGGAATCTGGTTTCCTATGGTCGCCGCTCCTTCTCTTCAGCAGCTCCTGAACTTTGGAACTCTCTACCCCTGGACATTAAAACCTCTCCCAATGTTAACATTTTCAAAAGACGCTTGAAAACCCACATATTTCAGAGAGCTTTTTCATCTCCTTTCTAACTCTAAGCGCCACTGAACATTGTTTTCTTTGGATATTTGGCGCTATATAAATTTACTAGATAGATAGATAGAACTAAGTCACACACTGTATGCAATCACATACACACATTAATTGTATTGGTGATGATCGAATACTCGAATCGTTACAATCTTTTTCTAACTTGTCATCAGCATTTGAACGATTTCAGCACAATTATCAAAGGAGCAAAGTGTACATGTATGTATGTATGTGTGTGTGTGTGTGTATGTGTGTGTATCTGTGTGTGTATGTGTGTATGTGTGTGTATGCATGTGTGTGTATGTATGTGTGTATGTATGTGATGTGTGTGTGTGTTTCTATATGTGTTATATATATATATATATATATATATATATATATATATATATATATATATATATATATATATATATATATATATATATATATATAGGGAGAGAGAGAGAGATACTTAATTAAAAAGGATAAGGATGTAATAAGTCGTTACTCAGAGTTTCACGCTTCGAGCGATCTTCAGACGATTTGTATATGTACACACACACACGCACACATATATATACATATACATACACACACATATATATATATATGTATATATATATATATAATACACATTATCGTGTTTCTGGCCAAGACGTTTCACTCAGGCTTTGCTGAGCTGCCTCAGTAGGCCCAATCCATCATACCAATTTTGATATATATTATAATTATATATATTGTGGTGGAATAAAACTGGTTTTCCCATTGTATACTCTTTCCCTGGTTTATTGAATATGTAAACAAAAACTTTTTGTTCTCTCTTCCGACTGAATATATTCTCTCTCTTTATTGGCTGAATAAAGACCTTGTCCATTCTCCTACGCCTACCGAACCCTAGCCCTTTCGACCTAATGCCTACTATATGAATGCATTCTTAGTCGTTACCGGTACGGTGTGATAATCCCCCAGAATTTAAATACAAAGGGAAAATGTCAGAGTAACTGATACTGCACTGCATATATTGTATAAGGTTTAATAGACATCTGGATTTGGGGTTTGAAATGAGGAGAGAAGAACGGGCAAAACCTAAGGATATTCAAATGTCAAAAGAGAAAATAAACAAATTATATGTAAATGATATATTACATTATTTTGTAACATTTTGCTTTACAACACAGAAAATAGGAATAGTGATAATACCAATGTAATTTGAGAATAGTTCACTGTCGTCGACATTTATTTTAGTATTGGATTGAGATCGAACTAATTCCCTAGGGTTTCGTTCCTTCTGTTTCACTTCGCATACATGTACAAATAGAAATGGAAACATTACACTCTCAGTAAATTTACTGAATGAGTTCACCAGATATTAAATTAGAACAAGGCTATCGACTTAAGCAAGTTTTACATTGGATTGGAATTATAGTGTATTTAGGTCACTATTAGACCGAACGTCAATGTAGTAGGTATGAACTCATAGTACATTTACTGACAATCGTAAATGGCCGTCACTTTATTTCACCATCGATGAACGAATAATAACGACTTGGTTAATCACGGACACGTTTGACAAATTGTGATATTTATATAGAATTTTAATTGAATTTATTGAATCACTTGACTGGATAAAAATAGTTGCTATATTTGTTCTCAGATACAGAGCCACTTATATTATAAGATACAGAGCCACTTATAAGATGCAGGTCAAAGGTCACTTAGACCTATCAGGAAAGTGTCAAGTGACACAAGCTGGATTCACAGTATTTTCACTCAGGTGAAAAAGACTCCAAGGGCTAACACTTAACCTCAAAATGACTGTTTTTGAATAATGCTAATGTAGATAAGTATCTTCAATCACATCAAAAGTCGTCTTTTAACGTTTCAAATCATAGAAGGGGTCGATATTTCAGCTTACATAATGCTAAATTGAATCATTGAATTGTTGATATTTTATGTCTCAATACCAAATTTTCAGCTCTGTCAGTCTAGTCTTTTGTATTATAATAAAATACTGAAAGCTAAGTGTGTTTCAGTATTTAGAATACTGCAGACATCTTGTTATACAAGGTAAATTGCAACCCTTACAGCAACTATGTAAACGCGCCTCTCATCAGAATAGCGTTTTGTAATATCGGTGATGGACAACTAGCAACAGTCTTCTTCTTATCACACTACCAAACTAACATATATTAATACAAAAACGATAGCAGGTCTCTGGTGTAGATTCATGCGATGCTTTTACTAGTGAAATATACTAGTAGTTAGGACAATATGACTAACTTTCACAGACATCATACTAATAAGAACATGGCGCGCATGAACTTACATCAGAGAAATCCGTTGTTGTTTTGCATCAACGTATGATATCAGGTTGATAGTGTGATAAGGAGAAGACGTCTCGGTAACGTCAAAACCAGTTTGAAATTGTCCACCATAAAACGACGTTCTGATCAGAGACGTTTCTAGACAGCTGCTGCACGGTTGTAAAGTAACCCAAACAAATATATAAACAATAAATGCTTATGCCCGCAGAAGAACTGTAGACAGATGTTCGAATAAAACCAAGGGCGGTGAAATCCACTGTTCGCTTGCGGCCATTGATTTATTTCAAATGGTATATCACATACAGCAATATCACAGTTCTTTCACTTAGTGTATTTTATTTCATTTTATTTTATTTTATTTTATTTTATTTTATTTTATTTTATTTCATTTTATTTTATTTTATTTTATTTTTATTTCATTTTATTTTATTTTATTTTATTTTATTTTATTTTATTTTATTTTATTTTATTTTATTTTATTTTATTTTATTTTTAAAATAGAAATGATGAAATCAACAATTATCATCCTTCCACAATAAAGGTTGCTATGGTGATTTCCAAACATAAAGTGTTGACAAAATTGGCACAGTTCCACGACACGTAGACATGAATTCATATTCTACACTATAATCAATTTTATGTTTACCCATTGTGTACTTCAAATGAAGTATAGTTTGTGAATAGACATCAAAACGATCCGCGGTTGGATGTTTTCAATATGCATGCATGCATGCACACACGCACACCACACACATACATACATACATACATACATACATACATACATACATACATACACACACACACACACACACACACACACACACACACGCATACATACACACATACATACATACATACATACATACATACATACATACATACATACATACATACATACATACATACATACATACATACATACATACATACATACATACATACATACATACATACACACTGTTTATATAATATTTGTTGATTACGTGTGTATACAATAGGTTTCAATTTTCCAATTACATATTAACACTAGAATTATCTTATCTTTCAACTTTAAATTTGATCTCTTTCAATAAAACACGTTTGTGTAAATAAATAAATATATATATATATATATATATATATATATATATATATATATATATATATATATATATATATATATATATATATATATATATATATATCTTTGTGTGGTTGAATTAAATGGTGTACATAGTCGTTATATTTCAATCGCTGTCACCATCTCAGAATAAAGTCACAGTAAACTGCAAATTCTAATGAATTGAAATACGTAGTAACCTCATCGGAAAAACCTACATCATATATGAAAGACATTGCAGATTTCATTATCGCTCTAAAAGGGTTCAACTAGTGTCATTGCCATAGAAACAGGTAAATATTTTGTTATTCTGTAGTGAACCAATTTGTACAAGGTCACAACGTGTGTATGTGTGTGTTGTAGTTTTTATACTTGATATCTGTGGTTTCCAGATCAACGCAGTAAACGTAGTAATCTTGTCAATATTAACTTAAGCACTATTTAGCGGAGGATTGGTAATTGAAAGGGGATAGTTGCATTTTTACAATATAGTCTAGGACCGTTGCATTTTTGTTATGATAGATTAAAACATATATATTGGTCCAATGAACAAAGGGAAAACAATCGATACTTGCAAATAGTCACGTGATAGCAAAGACAATGTTGGGTTGACATTTCATATTTCTTTATCTGGTGTTTCTTCGTTCTGTACAAAAACAACTGCTATCGTAACCTGGCAAACTGTTACATGACATCTACTCATTGGTGTATATCATATATCAGAGGTATTATTCATGTCTCACCGTGTTCCTTCGAAACACTGGGGGCGCTGTAGTGAAAAAAAAAATCGATAATTGGAAATACAATAGCATATAATTATATAGGGGAAATGTTAGAGTAATAAGAAACCCTTCACTTGTTTCACAGGCTGATCGATGTCGGTTTGTTGAAAACTGGAACCCCCCCCCCCCCACCGCCGCCAATATGATTGGTATTTAAGCCTAGAATAGAATAATTATCTCCTCTCCATGTGTAAAGTTCCCATGGTTTTATTAATACCTTGTTTTAATAGTACATTCTTATATTAACATTTGAATGTAATCATATTCTGTCATGCTTGTGTGCAAACATGAATTAAAGTTTTCATATTCTGTGTTTTCTATTTTATGGAGACTGTAGTCATGGAATCTATGCCACGGTGACAATACACCATAAAACAGCATATACAATACACAGCTGACATTGGAATATTCTTTTTTTTATCATTTATTTATATTTCACCAGAAATTGTACAAAGGGTACATAACAGAAAAAAAAGAGGAGGAGGAAAAGCTGAAACTGTTTTGTTAGATGTAATATATGGCTTACTCATAATATTGTACACGCTGTACATGTATTGAATCACCTGTCGGTAAACGTATTTGTGTAGCTGTACACATAGTATGGTTCGATAAATCCAATCAAATTGATTTTTAGGTCCGCACCCAAAAATCAGCACCCCAGTGCGATCACGTTTTCAACCTGTCAACCTGTATACAAGATATAATACGAGTAGTTGATATTTTAACAATTTTCAGTGAATATATTGTTAGTTGTTTGTTTGTTTGAAAATTTGTTACTCCAGATACAGCTAGGGCAACTTTAAATGAAGTTCAAGGTTATGTTATCATTTTTATGTAAACAAACCTACAAGGTCTTTGGTGGGAGAGTATTGTCAGCTGGAAGCTACATGTTATGTCACAGTCACTTGTGAACTAATATTCAAAAAATGTCGTTACCGGTGACTGTTTCGGATAAGAGAGAAATTAATATTTGTTATCACTTTTTTGCAAATATTTTACGTATTTGTGAAAATGATCAGCCTTCTGTTCTGGACCAACTTTTTCTATAGCTCTGTTTTTCACGATTTTATTCTCAATCCTAAAGTGGACTTGTTTATTATACTTTGAACGCTTGACCTTGTCCTTATTAGCTACAGGGAAATACTGAATATTGATACTCCACACTGACATCAGCTATTTGTACATTAGTAGATCTCTTTAAACCTATAGTT
Organism: Glandiceps talaboti; assembly: GCF_964340395.1. NCBI lineage: Eukaryota > Metazoa > Hemichordata > Enteropneusta > Spengelidae > Glandiceps > Glandiceps talaboti. Next base: position 3,453,226 of record NC_135569.1, read on the forward strand.
TCTAATATTGAACCTTGATTGCACGTGGGGAAAACTGGCTGTTAAAGGTGCATGCATCAATTCGTTCCCTTCATTACGATGTAACAGCATCAATATTTAAACGTGGAAATAGAGGGCGCTGAATATGATAATACACAAGACATCAAAAATCATGGCGACTCGATCGGCCGGCCGTACACTGCGTACAGTGATGTACTCTGCGAACTTGTCTGTTTACTCAGATCAGGTATATAGTATACATTGCATTGAATGACTGAAACAGTATATTTTAAGTAATGCATTTTCAATAACATGTTTTCTTTGAAGTTTTTTTTTACTCGGTAATGAAATTGGGGAAGGGAGTTGTGTTTGGTAAGTGCGAAGGAAACTATAAATGGTAATGCAACTTTCACTTTATAGGTAAGGTGGTAGGAATTTTCAAAATTAAGCAGTGACTAAAATGCCTTCTTGTATATGAACACAGTACACTTGTCTCGTAATTAGTAGTTAATCTGTGAGAGCTAGTTGAAGACTAAAATTGCAAAATTTTCTAGAAGTGAAAATATCTAGGTTTACAGTATGTCTTATGGCCGGGGGGGGGGGGGGGTACCGGGTACTCCCGCCTATTGGTATACTATACGTATATGTGCCACCCTTTGGGGTAGGATTTTTCACCCATTTGGTCTAAAATGGGTATTGTCTTTTTAGAGCTAATGAGTCTAAAATGGGGTCCACTTTACATAATTTTTTATTTTGTTTAATTTGGTCTAAAACGGAGTCCTGGAACGAACCACGTGATAAATTCTCAACTAGATCGGAATTTCACCCAGCTGTACATGTATTTTGGTCTAAAATTAGTCTACTTCAATAACGTTGCTGACAACCGTGTTCCGATTTTACTCTACGTTATCTTCATGCACATTACATATTGACGTGTGAAGATAACGTAGTGTAAAATCGGAACACGGTCATCGGGAATTAGACTAGTCCAAAAGTAAAATGGGGTCTTCTAAAAACTTGAATAGTCTAAAATGGGGTATTGGTTTATCGTCAAAATGGGTCTAAAATGGGGTCTGGGGATGGCAGCATTGGCCCGGGACCATTGCCGCACATCCCTACCAGACCTGACCAGTGGTACCCCCCCCCTCCCGTATAGTATGACAAGTGTGGTGTACTCGGGGTATTTGCATTGAGTGCTAGTGGTGTTCTCGGTGACTGTAGCGAGTGAAAGTGCAGCAGAAAACACGCAAACATGAGTGCATATCAGTAGTATGGTGTCAGTAATCACTGGTGGTACCAGGGACGTATAAACGTCCTTGGTAGTACTAATATTTCTACGTAGAACATGGAAGTCTGTACATATGGCTTGTCATTTGACCATATCAGTCACCACTGAGGGCAGTATGACATGTTCTACACCTTTTGACAAACAACCATTCAGTAGACCTACATTCCCCAATATTTGCATAACATGAATTAGATCATTTTTTTTTACTTCAAAGAACTCTTTATCTAAATACCTAATCAAATACTTAGTATCCGAGAAGTTTTAGAATAAGTTTTTTGATAAAAAATAGGGTTTTTTTAGTACTAATTTCAATGTAACTGATTTGATCACTTTGCCTTGAATAATTTCTTGTCACCATTGTATTTTGCTGATAATTTTACTTGAAAATGTCTCAGACACATTATATGCATACACAAACGTATGTACATATGTACATACGTACATACACACACACATCCATCTATACCATATCCATGTTACATGTACACACACACACACACACACACACACATACATACATACATACATACAGATACACACACACATACATACATACATACATACATACATACATACATACATACATACAGATACACACACACATACATACATACATACATACACACATACATACATACATACAGATACACACACACATACATACATACATACATACATACATACATACACACACATACATACATACATACATACATACATACATACATACATACATACAGACACATATGCACACACACACACACACGCCCATATGTCACAACATGATACACATGCACTCTCCTTTTAGATCCATAGATGTTTCTCAAAGCTAAATAAACCATCAGTGAGACAACGCAGTAAATGTTAGAGATTTATTGACAAGATGAAGAATAGAAAAATGTACAAAAGCATGGGGTACTAATACCTCTATACCTATATATAGGGGAGATACAGGAATATGAAATCAACTTTGCAGAGCTGAAATATTATCATATTTACAGTTAGACATATTATGCCTGTATATTTGTTTAAATTAAAAGTTAAAATAAGAAGGCATCTGTCAATTAACTCAATGTCCAATGTAATCTCTGAAGTTCAAATGCCTTCTTATCTTTAGCAAGATATTTGTTTTCATCGCCATGACAACCTTGCTGTTAATTTCATCTCTGCTATCTTCTCCATCCTGGCAGAGCCAAATTATAGCAGTGGGTGGGAATGACTGTTACCATGGAAACACAATGACGGACAACAACCTGAAGACTTTCTGATGACCTTTTGACCTGTGACTTATGCTTCCTCGCCGTCTGATTGGATGACTTCTTCAGCACCCTGTAGAAAGTAACAAAGTTATCCTTAGGTTATGAATATATCTACTGATATCTGGGATGTGAGTGGTACCGCCGACATCTGGTTAAATCAAAGCTTTTTGATGATAGCATACACAACAGTGAAATGTGGAACACAATATTTTTCATCCAATTTTCAATGGTTTAGTTCTAATAATTCAATGAGAATTCTCAGTACCTGTAGTAGCACTTTACCTCAAGCTTGAGGGTCAAAATAGAACAAGCTGCTTGATCATAATGCATGTGTGTCACTTGATGTGGAAGTTGTGGTGGTGTGTTGCCCATCATATCAAATGATTGTTATTTGTACAGTACATTTAGGTAATCAAATTGTATTTCAGTAAAGGCCAAACAAAAACATTGTGTGGTTCCGATTACGCTCAATTTTAGAATAGGTGGGGTAGGTAGATTTTTTTATTTTATTTTTTATATACATTTTTTTTCATATTAGTGTCTAGTGTTCAGGTAGTTATGTTTTCCGTTGTTTTCCATATGGCCACTGTCTTATTGGTTTCTTCTCATCAGATATCCAGCCATTACAGATTGGAAGAACAGTTTTATATTGTCCTTTTAAATTGATGTCAGTTTCCACATCCACTTTTTCTTGTAAGACTTCACAATTTTCAAATTTTATTATTTTTTACTTGAATACATAAAAAAAGGTTTAGGGTCACCATATAAAAAGTAGATGGGGTCGGAAAACCGAAACCCAAACAATTTCTTTTAGGCCTAATGAGAATTGATAAATTTGAATAAATAAACTGACAACTGTTTTTATTACCTCTTGTTGCTGAGCTTCTTCCAATCGTCTTTGTTCATAAATGTCTTCAGCTTCTTGTCTTTCATCGTCATTAAATTCATCTTTGTCAAGTCTCTCAAGACGTCGTAACTGAATCAGTACTTCCATACGATAGTCATCCTCATCACTGCACGGGTTTTCTGTTGACAGATAACAACATCTCATTACCATGACAACGACAACCTAATTTGATTAACGTCATTAGCTGTCACATGTCCTAGAACTTGTATGGATGCAATGGTTAGAATGTACAACAGCCAACGATGTAACACAAAGTGCATTGAACAGGCTACATAAATACATAAAATACTTTAAAAAATAGCGTTTCTTGTTATTGAACTCTGTACATTTTATCAAATATTTTATTTGTAATCAATTTACCACTTGGAATCTAGTTTTGAAGCGACAACTAGATTCCTATATAGGTAACTTGAGTCTTACTACTATATATGAAATGGAGTCAAAGTATCATTGATTCAATTTCTATTTTACTAACTTACCACTTATAACTAATGCTCTTAACATCGGTAGTACTTTAAGTTTAGCTGTTTCCTTTACATCAGTCACATTGTTGCCCCTCAAATTGACATACTGTAAGTTTTTCATATTCTCTGAAAATCCGTCTAACTTTTCAATTTGGTTGTCACGGAGATGCAATGTGGTAAGATGTTCTAATCTTTCAAGTCCTTCCAATTTCTTAATAGTGTTTGCTCCCTGCAAGAAAACAAAAATAGTTAAATGACTCATAATCAAGTGAACAAAATCACGTGAAACAGTCTGTATTGGCGTGACCTGCCACACTCACAGTCCATACAGGAAACAGATGTATGACGTTACACAGGTAAGACCAATTAACAGGTGTATGATATTACAGGGATCGAAATTAGCAGTAGTCCCATGCCCACAGACTATCAATTCTTGTCATGGGGCTACCATAGTTTACAACTGGTAGCCCATTCAGGCTACCACTGATTATGTGATGAGGATGGAAGATTTATGGACATGAAAGTATTTTAATAACACACACATTTCCAGTAGAGGAAATTTGTTTTCAGTTCAGGAATATCGGAGTACAGGTCACAATCCTTGGGCTAGCAATTTCTGAAATTGGTTGCCCACTAGGACTACCAAAGAAAAAAGTTAATTTCGAGCGGCGCCTATATTATATTGCCTTACCTGAGCTACAGTCTGTTCTAATATTGTTACCATTTAATATTTGTCGAATAAAAGTATTTGTGATGTTGGTTGGACACTAGGCACCTGTTTGTCCATTCCTTTTACAGGCTGTCTTTTAGTGTTTTTTTTTCTGTTTTTTATTGTTTGTTTGTCACTAGTGTTATGTATGGTCTTTCTGTCCAGTTGTAGTCTATTGTACATGTTACTTAGTTTTTTTATTTTGTGTAATTTTGACTTGCCTGTGATGAAGCGTAAAAAAAAAATACAATACAATACAATACAATACAATACAATACAATACAATATAATTAAAATAATACAATACAATACACTAAAAAATACAATGCAATAAATTATTTGTAGCATTTAATCAGGCTTATCATATTTTATATTACAATGGGATACACACTGTGACAGGTATAAATTCCTTTCAAAGAGAATAAATATGTGCTGAAACTGTCTTCAATGCATCAAGGATATTTTAAATTTAAAACCAGGATATTTTTTGTGTTTGTACAATATGTGACTTCTCTAAATAGGGGAAGAGATATCTTTGAGTGTATCAAATTACGATATTATATCATATGAACAAAATATATGCTAATGAGCTCTAAATAGCAAAGTGTGCATAAAAGATTTAATAACAAATAGGTATATATGTAAATGTTGATATTCTGATAACATGAGATATGACTGGGTTCCAAGGGCTCCATTGAATGACAAGGGTTCCAAGGGCTCCATTGAATGACAAGGGTTTCAAGGGCTCCACTGAATGACAAGGGTTTCAAGGGCCCCATTGCATGACGAGGGTTCCAAGGGCTCCATTGAATAACATTTACCACAGACAAATTTACACATCACACAAAAACAAAACAATATTTTTTCCAGGTTTGAAAACATTCTGAATAAAATTGTATTGACACTTTAAAGGGAACAAAGGTAAGTTTGATTTTATCTTAGCTGCATTGCTTTATAATCAGGGGACCCCTAAATTTAAATCATTTTCACCAACACTGTATTGCATGCACACCCTCTCCAAAACAGTGTTACAAGAATTGACAAATGTGGCATTATGGGAAATAAACAATATTGGGAGTTTCTTTTTATGGTCACAACTGGCCTCAGCAGTGTGTGGCCATTGTTTCAAGAAGTGTGAAGCTCCTTGCTAAGATCTCAGAAATCTACAGGGGTAGAAGAATATAGTGGTCTGAGCTAAGATAAATCAGCTACATCTTTGTTCCCCTGTCATTGAACTTGTTGTGGTACTTACCAAGAAAAGATTTTTCAGGTTTGGAAGATAAATTCCATCTGTTGTTTCCAGTTTGTTACCTCTCAACTCCAGTGTATGTAGTCTTCCTAACTTAGATGGCTCTAAACCACTAACCATCATAATTTCATTAACTGGAAATAACAAATCAAATGAAAAGTTTGGTAAAAAAGAAATCAGGCGATTCAGTTCAGTTAGAATAACACAACTTTAATCTCTTGTAAGAGACCCTCTTCAGAAATTATAGTACAGTACATGTACTAGTACTCTGGATGCCAATGTGCTTTCTAACTAAACCACGTCCCCAATCTGCACAAAAAGTTGTTCATCCAATCCGTGAACCCCAACAGCTATAGTGATGTAAACAGTGTATAACTTAAGTAGTAGCATACTGAGGTGACAAATATACCATGCATAACTTCCCCAACAAACACTAACTTTATGAGGGACTGTATTATTGGTTAGAATTTTGTGATTGATTAACAAAGACATGATGAATGACTGTGTGGGTGGCTGTGGATGAATTTAAATTGCATCTCATTTATCTATCTCAGGACTTCTAAGTTCTAGAGTAACGACTTTGACTATACTGTGAGTGTGTCAGTGTAAATAGTAACAATACTTTATATAGGAATGTACTAGTAATTGGTTTTGAGAATGGCTATTTATAGACTCTGGGTTCATAGTTAGTAATAAAAATTTTGATTCGCAGAGTCAAAAAATTTCTTGGAAGCGAATCACAATTTTTTTTTCAATCTTTCCTCAGAATTGTCAGGGGTGTATTACAAGACATGTCTGCCAAGACGTGTTACTATTGTGCTACACCCCTGACAATGCTAATGAGATGTCTGCAAAAATTTGGAATTTTGACTTTTGAAATTTTCATTAATAATTATGTAGTTGGGTGTGATGTTCTGCTGTGATGGCAGGCTGAAGAAATCACACAGTCTCATGTTAGTCATTTCAAATACTGACATAGCTGTATACACATTGACAATGAACCCTTGTTCAAAATGTGACTTGTTTGTTTTAGCTATTAATCAAATAAGGAACTATTTTTACAACTTATTACTTCCAATATTCACAAACTGGTTAGAACTATCTCATTAATTGTTCAATTAGGTCAGTTCATAATAAATTTATTAATGTTTTCATTTCTCACAGGTGACCTTCCTCTGGAATACTAGTATTTCTGGTCAGTTTGTTGAGAAATATTCACCCTGGACATTACTTTTTTCAGATGGTTACAAAAAATGTATATAAAACTTGAAGACAATGACATTGTTGATCAGCTTTATTTACATAAGAAGAATCATGAAGACAAAGAAATGCATAATTTTTGAAGGGTGAAATGAAGAATCTTCAAGATGGTGATGTAATGAATCTTCAAGACAGTGAAATTATAACTTGAAGACAGTCAAGTGTTGGATCTTGAATTCAAGAGTGAAATACTTACATGATAAGTTAAGTGATTCCAATAAAGGATGGTTGACACCTTCTGTGTTTGTGATTTGATTACTAGCCAAACTTGCTGTTTGTAAGTATGGTAATTCATCTAATCTGGCCGACGTCAGTAGGTTTCTATCACACTTCAGTGTCAATAAATGGGTTAATGAATTCAAAGGAGAGATATCGCGAATCTTATTCTGAGACAGATCAACATATCGTAGGTGAATAAAGGAACTAAGAAGACTTATATCAGTCAACTCCCTGTAAATAAAACACAAACAAAATATTAAAACCCTAAATGTATTATTCTAAAATAGATGTAAAAAAACTGTTATGGACTATTTTGACTTAAAAACACTGAAACTGTTTTATTCATATTTTATTTTTAGAACAATACAGTGTCCATGTACTGAAATATACAACATCTAGGTGAAATAATTATTTTAAAAGAATTGGGTTTTACTTTAGTATGAAAATGAATGTCAGCTTGCCACTTACTAGATACTCATGTATCATGCCACTTACCAGATACTCACTAAGTTATATGCCACTTACCAGATACTCACTAAGTTATATGCCACTTACCAGATACTCACTAAGTTATATGCCACTTACCAGATACTCAATTATCAACCACTCATCAGATACTCACGTATATGCCACTTACCAGATATTAACTTCTATCTATGCTACTTACCAGATATTCATAATCATTTATCAACCACTTATCAGATACTCACATATCATGCCATTACTAGATACTTGTTATCATGCCAGTTATCAGAGACTAATTTATGCCACTTATCAGAGTGCACTTATACACATTATCAGATACTCATGTATTATGCCACTTACCAGATACTCACTTATATGCTGTTTATCAGATACTCATGTATTATGCCACTTACCAGATACTCACTTATGCTGTTTATCAGATACTCATGTATTATGCCACTTACTCACTTTAATATACATATTTATCATACGAATCATGTCCTAGCTTTATTAAATCACATTAGAGATCACCTGCCTTCATATATGTAAATCATAATGGTTGAAATTAAATGATCTGAATGGATATCTATTTAATATTCATCATATACTTACTTATCATGAATGTCTAATTTGACATATGCATGGGCAAGTCCATTACCAGTTTTACATAATAATGACAAACTTTCTCCAATAATTTCTTCTGTTAATGGATTTTCTGGTTCTTTCTGCAAATAACAAGTTTCAAAATAATCATTTAATAAATGTGGAGGGATGTACAAGTAAATCTAACAGGCCAAATAAATAATTATAATATCTAAAATAAACAATTATATAAATAAATAAATAAATAAATAAATAAATAAAATTTAAATAAGTAAGTAAGTAAATAAATAAATAAACCATTTCAGACCAATTCATGTCTGATCTACAATTCACTTTTTGAGGTAAGTACTGCATACAATACATGTATTACCTGTATTACATTATCTACCTTCCATACATTATTTCATTTTTTATTTAACATGCATGGCAAATTAATATAAGGCCTCACTCCAACCATACAAATTGGCGATTCTAATAAGATGCATACAAACTATATAGTATATAACAGGTTGAAAACAAAACAAAGTAATATAAAATTGCATAGGCTTAATAAATACACATTTTTACTCACGTTTATTTAACTTCAGTAATGCTATTTACTACAAAAACAATGTTTTAAAGCGGACACTAATTTCTTTTTTTAATTTTTCGAGAATTGTAATATGTATTCGGCAATAAAATGTAAACACACATGGAGAATAGATATTGTTATTGTGATGTATAATTGTAACTCTTTGATTGCAATATAAATAACGATGCAATATATTTTCCAATCATTAAAGGAAAGGGGTTACAATTAGAGCACTGTCCGAAGTTTTCAATCGATTCATCACAATTTCATTCAGAGTACATATCAGTGTTATCACATTCTAAATATCAGGTACGTGAAATCACTTTATTTCAGTGACTTACCTCTTCCTCCTCTTTTTCTTCCCCTTCACCCTCGCCTTCGCCCTCTTCTCCTTCCCCTCCCTCTCCTTCTTGGTCCTGTTCAGGTTCCTCTCCTCCCTCCTGCTCTTCATCGTAATCTTGGTCCGAGTAATCTGACATCTTGAACCGGGTTCTTTAGTCTAACGTTATTTCCAGTGATAAACAGAACTTCACTTAGTTTTGTTGTAATCAAAGATGGCGGTTGTCACCAAGGAAACTCGCAAGGTTCGGTGGGTAATAGGGGTCACCCTCGTGCACAGACAGAACTTTTAATTGTATCAAAGTAGTGCTTTAAAGATATTTTGGGGGAAAAAAACCCTTTAGTTCCATTTTATTGAACTTTAATATCAACAAAGAATTATTATAAATAAATTGATGTGAATATCGTGATAATATATCGACTATTCAAACATGCAATGAATCGATACATTTTAACGTTGGTTCGAGTGACATCGATCGCCTTCGGCAGCTCGTGAGTGTCTTCATTGAAAGCCGACTCAAATGCGGCCCGAGTGGGTAAGTTTTCGTCTTTCTTTGCAACTAATTTATCCCAAATTAGTTGAAGATTTAGATTGTGAGACTTATTACTGACATAGACATTCATAATTAAAATGTGTGGTTTGAATGGTAAGGCGTTTGGAGGTGTCGGACTCGTTGTGTGTCACCCAAATTTAAATACCGCCCAACTTTTACAGCGTAGTCATGTTAAAAAATGTTCTCATGGTTTCCTGTTAAAATGCCGCGTTTTGGAATTTAGTCATTTTGACTGCCTTAGTGACACCCAAAAGATATAACAGTGAAATGAGATTGTCAACAGAAAGGAAACTTGCACTTAAAGAGATTGTTTGTAATTTAATTCGGACTAGAAAATGATCAATTTTACCCTAAACAGTGTTTGGGAGAATTTGGAAATTTATCAGCGTGCGGATATGGGCCAGTTTGGGTATTTTTGTGAATGTCGCATTGTCAACCTAAGCTAATCTAACTAGTATATGATATTTTATGTCGAGTTTTAGGAAATAGTCACTGTCGATGTCAAAATTCATCGCACCTCGTGTTATGATCACTTGAACAGCTGTTAACATTTTGATCAATGTGTAGAATCTCTCTACGTGAAGTCGTTGAAAATGAAACCAGCTTGGCATTTTTACGAAGCTATTTTTAACTCAACATGCATGTTGTATTAATCATGTAATGTCGCTTCAGACATTTGCACTGGTATTTTATGGATTTGTTGCTATTTTGCAACGCTAGCCCTGTTTTGATGTAAAACGTCCCAAAATGTTAAAAAGTATAACGCAGTGCGTTCACTACGTCCCAGGTCACGTCTGTACAATGGTGAGTGCTGGTAACATGCCAGCCCAACTGTTTTGCATTTCAATACATTCTGCATATTTCTAGTTTTCTGTGTTTAACTGTTTTTTATTTCAAAGTCTCCTGGTTACCATAGCAACACTTTATTGATCTAAGGTAAAGAACATACAAAGGGACAATGGTCTTTTTACTAGCCTGGAAACCAAACCATTCATTATTGTAAATGTTGCTTCTTGTTTTGTGAAACTATGTAAATGCCATGGCAACCAGGTAGTGCTGATGTCATTGATAATTTAAATGACAGGAAGGCAGTAAATAGTCTTACTTGTGGCTTATTAGTATCTTATTTATGGGTTTTAATACTGCTTACACAAGTGGGCCTGTCTCGCTCAACTTTAAAATTCTCCCATAAACTTTTAAATAAAAAAACAGTGAAGCAAAATGGCCAATGCATTGTTTTCAAAGTTGCTAAGACATGGGGAATTAATAGTTTTATCATTTTCCCGTGACCTTTGTAAGCTTTGTTTAGCTGATAAATTGTGTAATATGAGGGATTTAATGTCTCACTGTGTTGTAGTGTAAACATTGGCAAGGTGACTAAATTTAGTACGTTTTTCAAGTCTTTGTAAAGTTGTCTTTCAGTCTGTCCTATTCACAGTCTACCTATTATTGTCAATTACAAGTAAAAAGAACTCCATTATTTAATCTGTACAATTTGAAGTCACTGTAATGTTATGTTTTCTGAATTTCATTAGTTTCCACATGGCAGGTAAAATCTTAGATTTGATCTGAAAACGTGATTTGGCTTGTTGTGCAATTTAGTGAGACGTCATTAGTCTGTAACCATACAATAGGGTTTTACCTTTGAGTCAAGTAGTGTTTGGTGATTGTTACAATGCCATGGTAACCAAATAAAGCAAATTTGAATGTGATATGATTAGTACCTGTAACCTTTAGCCAGTTACTTGTGTAAATATACCAGCTTACCGACCACTTTACAACATCTGAAAAACTCATTTTAAATCGAGGTAATCGGAAAAGTTGAGAAATTTAAATGAACCGCTATAGTTTCTAGACCATGTTTTGTAGAAATTCAACACATAATTGTAAGACACAACCTGTTTATATTAGTTCATTCCTGAAATGTTACATATTTATGCTGTTCAGAGGTCACCTTTAAACAACAAATTTACTGTTTTTTTTACAATGACGTTGTGATTTTGAAGACAGCTTTTGGCATGATTTCAAATAGGCTTGTAAGTTGTAGACTGTAGGGTATATTTTTTAGACGTTGATATTTAGTGTGGAACGAACAAATCTGAAAATGTTTTGAAGGTACTTCTAGAGGACATTCACAAAGTCACAGAATTTTGAGAAATTATGAAATTATCAATTAGATGTCAATTGTTGTAATACATTGATGGGTGTTCAGAAAATCAAAACATATTAAAAATTAATAGCAAATTCATGAAAGCATACTACCCGACATATTTTTGACATGTCCTTCATATAAATTTAGATCAAAAATAGATCTTACTTAAAAGGATAGATTTCTTGGTTTTAGATAATGAGGTCAAATAGCTTGTCTCAAATTGAGGCACAACTTTGGTGGTTTTTGTCAGGATTGTTTTAATACTCACGCGATACTTGCCTGTTTCTTGTTATCTTCCTATAAATGTAAATCTCTGTGTGGGTATTTAAAAAAATACATGTCTCAAATTGAGGCACAACTTTGGTGGTTTTTGTCAGGATTGTATCCATACTTACATGTACTTGTCTGTTTTTTGTTAGCTTTCATTGTAAATCTCTGTACAAGTATTTCCAAAAATAATTCACATAAATTTGATGCAGTAAACAGTTAGTCTTTATTTACTGCTTATTAATTAAATTAATACATGCCTATTTTGTTAGACAAGAGGACACATATTCATTCTGAAAAAAAAAACATGGACAATTTGTGATATCTTGGCAGTAATTATTCAGACTTTTGTTAGTATCTACACATGTACAACAGTCATAAAAATGTGTAAATATGAATAGAAAAATTATCACTGATGTAAATGTATTTTTCAAAACAACTATCCGTAGCAACAATATTAGTGGCCAGAGTTTGTGATCTTTTATAATAGTTGTACACTGACAGATGTATAGAATCAGTCATACAGAATATTTGCCAGAAGTATGAAATGGAATTTGTCTGAACTGATATGATGGCATTTACTATTTGGCTTTTCTGTTGTAATTTCAACATATCGAGAAAAAAATGATCAGAGTTGAGAACATTCGATTTTGGAATCATCAACTTTTTCAAATAGACCTATGCCCGTTTTGTTCTTATTTTTGTAACATAACCAAGCCTCCTATGGATTAGTTTCTAACCTGTGAAATAATACCATGTTTGTTCTTATCCCCCAAGCTACTACTTAAAAAATACCAAAATTCGTTGAATATACCATGACTACTAACCCAACCCCCCACATGTGCCACCACCAACACCAATTTTCCACTACCACTATGAATATAAAACCTTCTGTAGAATGTAGTAAAAATCATATATGCTTATCTAACCCTCACCATACCAGCAGTCTATTGTCTCTATTTTTACATAGAGGCATTTTGTTTAAATAGGTATTTTATATAAAAGTGTAAATATGCATGTTTCAAACATGTGATTGTCTGATAAAACACAGTATTGTTTTAATTTACATAACAATAGGGTGTTTAATATGTACATTAGAATACAGGGTTATATACTTGTTATTGTGGAGAGTTTGATAGTTAATTATTGTGGAAAGTTTGATGGTTTGTGTGTTGTCCATTAGATTGTTTGAAATGGAGAGCTGGATACTTACTACATGTAAGTATGTTTGTATTGTGAAAATATGTATTGCTAAAATATTGTCAGTTTATATGCAAGTTCTTTTTCTGTATTCAGGAAAGTTTCAGTGTGTGTGTGTGTGTGTGTGTGTGTGTGTGTGTGTGTGTGTGTGTGTATGTTTGTGTTTGTGTTTGTGTATAGACACTGTCTTTGATTGTATGTGTCTATGTTTGTGTTTGTGTGTTTGTGTTTGTTTGTTTGTGTGTCTGTGTGTTTGTGTGTCTGTGTGTGTTCATTTGTTCTTGTCATGGATGGACATTGGTAAATTTTAGACATTGTAGACATTATTGTTCAACATTTTGTCTTTGATCAGCATCGGAAAATAAAAGTGACCTGACTTTTCTCGTCATTTGGAAAAAAGACAAAAAGTGATGAAACTCTAGGTGACAAGTATTTTGCAGCTGAATAAAGAAAAAAAATATTAGGAATAATACAATAAATGTACCTGTACAATCTTTATTGATGAAGAATTTACATGAATAATAGTGATTTTGAAGATTTTGATTTAAAGCTAGATGATTGCAAAATAAATGACACGATACATAGGGGCAAGTTGTGACGTACGTAGAATATCAATCTCATATTTTTAGTTCAAACTGTTAACTTGGCTTGCATGTGGCATGTTGTGACGTGCATAGAACAATCAGAGTAAATATCGCATATTTTTAGTTCGAATGGTTAACTTGCCTTGCATGTGGTATATTACTTAAATAATCTTGAAGTAATAATATTGAATTAAAGTTTTAGGCAAGGTTTTCATGGTTTCCCTCCTTTTTTCCTAAAAACTTATAAAAATGTTTTTGTTGTTAAGTGGTGTATCAAAACCATGACAATAAAATAAATATGTGTAATTATCCCGTGAAAAACAATGATGCCACAAACTGTGAGTTTAATGTATTTGAAATGTGTGAAAAACAATGGATGTTTACAGCATTGTACATTTGATGTTCATTTAAATGTATTGTGAATTCTATAATAGAGTGCTTTGTAAGTCCTTAGTCATGTCAGAACTAGAACTTCTTGGAATCCAATTTTTAAAAATGAAAAAATCGGACAGCTGAAAATGTTGAAAGGTCCTCATTTGCCATTTTTGTGATATTTGTAATAAAATGACAGGCATTTTACTAGTTGTGGTTATAACATGATACTCATGGAAAATGATATATGTGGCTATTAAAACTATCGAAAATGTAATTCCAGGAAATATGTGGAGAGTTACGTGACTTCTCATTTGTCTCGCAGACTATAAATGTATAAACATAAGAAAATAGAATTAGACCAAATTTAATGTTCAAAGATGTACATATGTATAAGGGCTTCTCACCAAACAGAGGAGACAGCAAGTACATTATGTTAACAATGATAAGATTACAAATGTAACCAATCAATTAATATATCTAAATGAGCATCTAAAGCAACAAATGTTTTGTCATGGGTCAAAATGATAAAGACTTGGCTTTCATATGAGTCACCACATAGTAAAGATAGGGGAACATCAAATTTTGCCTGGTGACAACAAGAAATTGCTATGTGTGTGTGTTGTGTGTCAGTGACATATCAAATTAGCATAGAGGGTACAATGACAAGTATACACATACTTCTATATTGGCAAATTATTACAATTTCACTAGATTAGTCATGTGTTCATGTATGACTGTTTTATGACTGATGGGAACAGCTTGAGTAATACAGCCAGTGTTTATATTTATAGCTGTCAAAATCCAGGTGTTATCTAGTCATAAATCTGATACCTGGCCATAATTTAACCTATATATTCATAGTGTAAGACTTATGAGTCCATGATTTGTGTGTGTCTATGTATTGGAGGCAGTGTGCTCTGTAGTAATAGCCAAATTTTATTGTCTCAAAATGAGAAAAACAGGGATTTTTTTGTGAGTCACCACATGATAGTAAGAGATATTGAAAGACACAATTTTGGTGCATCACTAGAAATTCTGTGTTTCAAATTGACTTAGAGGGCACACTGATTGTAGGCCATGTGCGTGTGTGTGTGTGTGTGTGTGTGTGTGTGTGTGTGTGTGTGTGTGCATGCGTGCGTGCGTGTGCATGCGTGCGTGTACAGGCCAGAAAGCTAGCAACTCAAAGACCACATCATCATGTATACAAATTACATTTATGTCTTACTTTGTCTTTAATGATGTCATGAATTTCTGTCCACTTTGTATTTTAGAATGATATTATTGATTCATTATCTGTGCACCTTCCATTTCTTAGAATTGTCATTATTCTTTGTATATATTCTGAGTCTTAGTACAATGTCATTATTATCTGTTCGCCTTCCAATTCTTAGAATTGTCATAATTCTGTACAGTATATACATGTATATTCCAAGTCTTAGAATGATGTCATAATTTTTTGTGCATCTTCCACTTCTTAGAATTTCATCATACATTCCGAGTCTTAAAATGATGTCATCATTATCTGTGTACATTCTGTCTTAGAGGATGTCATCATTATCTGACTGTGCACATTCTGTCTCAGAGGATGTCATCATTATCTGTGCACATTCTGTCTTAGGTACATTGTAATGTCATCCAGGGGTGAACAAATCCACTGGTCCTGGGTCCAGGACTAGCGATTTTTTTGGACGGACCTGCACAAGTTTTACCTTGTACCATTAATTCTTTCAGCAGGACCACTGGATTTTTTAAGGCACTGGTCCAGGGACCACCAGTTCACAAAATGATTTGTTCATCCCTGTCATCATTATCTGTGCACATTCTGTCTTAGAGGATGTCATCATTATCTGACTGTGCACATTCTGTCTTAGGTAATGTCACCATTATCTGTGCACATTCTGTCTTAGAGGATGTCATCATTATTTGACTGTGCACATTCTGTCTTAGAGGATGTCATCATTATCTGTGCACATTCTGTCTTAGAGGATGTCATCATTATCTGTGCACATTGTCTTAGAGGATGTCATCATTATCTGTGCACATTCTGTCTTAGAGGATGTCACCATTATCTGTGCACATTCTGTCTTAGAGGATGTCACCATTATCTGTGCACATTCTGTCTTAGAGGATGTCATCATTATCTGTGCACATTCTGTCTTAGAGGATGTCACCATTATCTGTGCACATTCTGTCTTAGAGGATGTCAACATTATCTGTGCACATTCTGTCTTGGAGGATGTCATCATTATCTGTTCTATTCATAAATATACATGACACAGTTGAGTTACAATGTACAATACATAAAAGATGGCCACTTTTTTGTATTCAATTTTATAAAAAGTAATTGATACAGTGACAGTGATTATGTGATAAAAGCACCATAGTGTGATTCTTGACCTAAAATGTAGGTACTGTGTAGATCCACTTCACTTGCAGATTATAAGATATTTTTTTTAAAAAATGACTTGGATTTTGTCATTAAATTGGCAAGGTGATTCATTATGAAATATGGAATAATTTGTTATTTTGTATGAATTAGAAGTGAATGAACATTTAAATTATTGTTGTTTATAAGTATAGATTTGCTGTCATTTATAAAAAATAGACCATACATGTATATTACCAGTGTGTGCTCCAAAATATACTACTCAAGCTACAATGTATATGATGTGGTGTTTTCTGTAGGTATAATGAGGGGCTGTGAGTTGGTTAGAGGAGGGGGGATACATGTAGTTATCAGTTTGCCATACCCAGGATCAGTAGGCCCTCTATGTCCAGTTTGATATACATGTACATATACCACTGATATACAGAAATTTCTCATGACCCTTGGTGTCTCCTGTCCCTTGTATGGGGTGACCCACAATAAACACATTTGTATCATTTTGACCCACAAACAAAATTTGTTTGCATTCATTAGATGGCACATTGCCCTTGATGTACTGTTGTGGAATATTTATCCTTTCTTCAATTATACTAACACATATATAAACAGGTCAATATGTCCATCTTTCTACCATTTAGGCATGACAATATTTCAAAGTAATATTATGCAGTGAGCCAAGGAGTAATTAATCTTAAATGCGATGTCCATTCATGTAACACATCATTGAACAGGAAAGTCGGCTTTAGATGAATGAAATGGTGGTGAAGTGGTAGATCAGTAAGTTAGACAGCAAGATTAAAATACTGACATATTTTAGATAGAACATGTATGGGTATATATGGCAATACAAATACAATCAAGATTCACATGATAAAATTATTATAAGGAGGGAGTGCATAGTGATGCATTTGATTCATATGAATGATAATTAAAAAATTAATTTTGCAGCAAGTTAGACAGGAAGATGTAAAAGCTGACAGTTTTTAGATCGAACATGTATGGGTGTCTATAGCAATACCAAATATAATCAAGATTTACATGTAATAAAATGATTGGGGGGAAGGGTTGTATAGTGATGCATTTGAATAATTTGAATATTATGATAATTAGGTAATTACTTATGTAGGGATTTAAATACAAATTTAGCAAGATATACTGATTTATTCAAAAGCAATCAGATAGAACATGTATGGGTATATAGCAATATAGAATCATACTTTATTTTAGATTAAATTATTATTGGGGAAGGAAGCAGAGAGGATGGGCATATATAACTTTGAAAGACTACAAATACGTAACACATGGCAGTGTAGAATCTTGTCAGGTGGGGATAATGGGATTGTGTTCTTGTCTTTCCCCTATCATGCCTAGTATTTCACTAGCAGCCATTTATTCAAACCTAAAATTAGATTACAATCCCCCCCCCCCCTCCAGTGACAATTGAATATTGTAATTATGTTGAAATTGTATTGCTCAACCCTTTTGCATGTTAGTTCTAAGGCCAAAATTTTTTTCTGGTCAGCACACGCATCACTTAATACCCCTCGCATCTGTCTTTTTTTGTGTGTTTGTCCAGCCCATGCAGTCTGCAGATCTGTGAGGAAACACAAAAATAACCCTTTCTACTTCAGTGAAGACAACTGCAGAGCCAATCATGAACAAGCAAATGATATCTGCCCCACATACACACTTGCTCTGAAGAACTAAAAAAAACACTAACTGCAATAAATAGTAGATTGAGTGAGGGGTTTGTTGAGAATAAAAAAAATTCTGCATCGTCACACCATCCATTTAAGACAGATTGTCTTGACCAGAACCAGTTCTTTTTTTTTGCCTAATCACATGGTGACTCCATTGACGTTATCTCACAGTGGTAAAAATTGAAAAAAACAACAATATAATGAATTTATGCTTGATTTCCACCCAAAGCTGCTGCTGGAAGCAGCTGGTAGTGAAATACCAGGCATGGTAGGAGAAAGGCAAGAACAAAATCCACACATTACTGTATTTCAGGCTACACATGTATAATTGAAAGTATGTAAAGGGAAATAATTGTATCTTTGTGATTTGTGAAACATATGTAACAGCACTCCAACCTTCCATGACAGTAAGTTTAGATTTGATACTGTATGGAAAGAAGAAAGACTAAATAGAAGTTACATTGAACTCATGAAAAACATTAAAGTAAAACTCATTCCATAGAATATAATAGGTTGTATTATAAGAGGAACTTCATGTAATCATACTGGAAGGGAAGGAAAAAAAATTTGACCTTGGAAATGTATGTTTGAATTAATTCCTAAAAACATGTGATATCAATATATAGTAGTTGCTAAGTAACATGTATTTGTTTTACAAGGGTACCAGGAGTTTTTACCCCAAACCCTGGACATATTTGCATAATTATTGAAATCGATTTAATTCATATACATGTATTGTCATAATTATCATATGGCTCTGGAATGACTGTATTATGGGATATCCCAGTAAACATTTGGCAAGCATCAGAGACACTGAGTATAGTCAAGTTGTAAAACCAAGCTTACATGAACATTTAACCAGCATTTGTTAGCAATTAATACTAGTCCTACTAATAAGTTACTCCAGGCTAGTCCAGTGTAATGTTAAAACATCAGGCTTGGTCATTGTCTAGGCTTGTCCAGTCTTCACTCTAGTCTCAGACCACTACAGAGTTTCCAATAGTGGTCTGAGCTCTAGTCCAGTGTTAACAACAAGTGGACAATAACATTATACTAGCACAAATATGTGTTAGCAACTACATGGATTTGTACATACACCAGTCAGCTATAAACACCAGGCTAGTGTTCAATGAAAAGTCAAGTGATCGGCTTATGTCTGTCTGTCTGTAGAACACTTGTTTGCTTGATAAATTAGCACCTTGGTAACTTATTTAATTTTGAAATCTGGTCAAGTCCATGTAAAAGACCATGAACAGTGGCCATGGCGTGATTAGGGTTAGGTAATTATGTAAAGAAGCTCTGGCTAAGCTGTAATGTACTACACATGTTGTGACGTTTGTTGGATTTTCTGCAAAAGGTCTATAAGAAACCCTTGCAGGAAATAACATGACATTTACTACAATCTCTCTCAAGACAACTTGCTATGAGGGACTATTTCAGCAGTTGGGGTGCTAGGTTCAGATGACGTCAAATTGTGGATCAGTAATTTGATACCAGTGTATCATCAGTTGTGCTGTTTGTTTGGAAGTTTCCTTTGTGCCCAGGTGACAAAAAAGGTGCATTGTACTTTACCTGTTAGTGTTATTTCCTGCATTGCTTCCTAGGTGTTGTTATCTAATACATGTGTCATGGTTATCTTCAGGCATCTTGTAGAATAGTCAACATATGAGTTCTCAAAGCTGTAGAATTTTGATACAGATGACTTAATATCAAGTTTCCTAAAGACCCTGGGTTTAGATCCTTATTAAAATTTAGGTCTAAATATGGTAATCTGACAGAGCTATTGAAAAGTTGCGCCAGAACAAAAGAATAATCCTGGGTAGTCCTTATGGCTCTGTTGGTCATAATGCTAATCTGAAAACCTGGAATTAAATCCTTGGTTCTTATGGCTATGTTGGTCGTAATGCTAATCTGAATACTTGGAATTAAATCCTTGGCCTGTAAGATTCATGTCTGAGGAAAACACTGTTAATTATATTGTATGTCATATAGGTATACATTTGTGCTGTGTTGGTATTGTTACTATACATGTAACTGTGCATTGTGTATGAAAATGTACATGTACAATGGAGCCAGGTGCAGTTGCCGTCATAAAATTTGTGGAATTCAACGAAAATCATTGTAATTACTTGAATTTTCACCCAAAGACATGTGATGACACATACATTGTATATCTACAATTGAATTAGTATTATTTTAGTAGAGTGTTAGTTGTATCACCAGTGTGTAATATGTAGATGTCTGTATTGGACTCGTTTTACAGCCAGTCATATACTTTGTAATTGTACAGTTTTGTATTATTAGGCCAAGAAAAAAAAAGAATTATTCTTGGTCAGCACAGTTTGTCTAAAAAATTTTGATTCTCAACAAATTTGTCACTCAATCCACTCAAGCTACTATTTATGGCAGTTACTGTTCTTTTTACAAGCTACTATTTATGGCAGTTACTGTTCTTTTTACTTAGTACTTTAGAGCAAATGTGTATGTGGGGGCAATGTCATTTGCTTGTTCATGTTTGGCTCTGCAGTTGTCCCTACTGAAGTAGGGTTATTTTTTGTGTTTCCCCACAGATCTGCAAAGGGCATGGGCTGGACAAACACAAAAAAAACACTGACGCGGGGTATTTAAGTGATGCGTGCGCTGACCAGAAACAATTTTTTTTTCACCTTATAAAGTAATCTCACCAACCTACATGTTGAGTTTGTCATCACAAGCATTTGTCAAAAGTCCATCTTTAATTAATCATCTATAGATTGAGTGGTAATCAGTGTGCCCTCTAGTGATAGCCAAAGTTTTGTTGTTGTGTGTCCGTATGATAAACACTGGCATTTCATGTGAATCACTAGCACTACATAGTAAGAGATAGGGGAACAACAAATTTTGGCATGTCACTAGAAATTGTGTGCGTCAATGGTGCGTCAGATTGGCTTAGAGGGCACTCTGGTCATTGGTGGTGATGCATGGAATAAGTTCAGATATCACACTGTCCCTTGCCTAGTTTGTACTAAAGGTACGATGACTTAGGCAGGTTGTGCCCCCATAAAAAAAAACATGCAGTCCCTTCAATATGGAAAGTATTCAATATTATGGTGGAACAGTTACGTGGCAGGCAACCAATATGGTAGTAACTGATCTTCCCCACCACAGCCAACTGATAATTGTAAGCTAGGGACCTGTGCAAGCTACACGTAGGCGTAAGACATCTATCGAGCCAAAAAACAGGATTAATTTAGAATCAATGATACAGATATTGGTAGAGGGATTCATATACAGTGATATGAACACAGGTCAATATGAACAATAAATTGTCTCAAGGCATGCTTGTCGGTGTAAGAATTTTTTATGGTTTAAGATATAATTTTCAATTGAGATAGTGAAATTGATATTCAGATATGATATATTGTATTAGGAGAGACTACAGACATGTACATGTGCATGTATCGGTAATATATGTATATAACCTTCGTATATGTAAAACATGTCGTTTATTTTTGATACTAAATATGGATTTCAAAAAATTTGTGTGGTATGTGTGTTGTTTAGTTAGAAATTATACTTCCACTCATGAATATTCATTAGAGGACTGGTACTGAAATAAACTCATAAATAGATTATGCCGGGATCGAATAAATTTAATATAATTTGCATAATAAAAATTCATGTTATCTATCAGCCATGTTGCTGCATATAAGAAATATTATGCTGCAATCTCATCTGTGCAAACGTTCAGTCTAATTTCATGAATTTAGCTTCATTTTGCATCATCATTTTCAAGTAGCCCACCAAAGCTTTTGCCAGAAACATTGCAGCGGTGTGTTAATGTATTTTGTCATTACAAAAATTGTTTTCATAAGAATCTTTATTCAAAGAAATAGTGTAGCAATTGAACTGAAATTTGTGTATTCCAAGAAATAACAAATGTGTGGTTGTAACAGTTGAACTATGATTTAATTATATTCCAAAAAATACAGATGTAATATACAGTTGAGCTAAAATTTGTGTGTTCCAAAAATACAGTTGATGAAATGCAGTTGAAATGAAATATATGTAAATTAGAGAAATATATTTTGTAATAATATTAACAGTGTAGCCGAACTAAAATTAGTATATTCTGAGAAATGCAGTTTAACAGTGTATATGTAGGCTTATTTATAAAAAAAAGAATAGCAATAAAATTTGTCTTCCAAGAAATAAATCAGTTGAAGTAAAATTTGATGTCGATGTTAATTACTGCAAATGAATGTGAAACAGATTTCTGTATAGATATTGTATGTGGCCTCAATTACAAATTTAATTTCGTACTATTTCTGTTACTATGGAAATGTGTACAACCATTTATTATTTATATTGCATTTCCTTTGTATTTCTCGTTTTTATAGAAATACCCATATCTGGTTGAGTGACCATTCAAAAGTATAATTTGTATTGTATATTTACTATACAATTACATGTACCTATATGTGGTTGGGTTCTATTGTACTGTATATTTCTTGTAGAATTACCCATATCTGGTCAGGTTCTATTGTACTGTATATTTATCTTAGAATTACCCATATCTGGTCAGGTTCTATTGTACTGTACATTTCTCATAGAACTACCCATATCTGGTTAGGTTCTATTGTACTGTATATTTCTCATAGAACTACCCATATCTGGTCAGGTTCTATTGTACTGTACATTTCTCATAGAACTACCCATATCTGGTTAGGTTCTATTGTACTGTATATTTCTCATAGAATTACCCATATCTGGTCAGGTTCTATTGTACTCTATATTTCTTGTAAAATTACCCATATCTGGTCACAATCTATTGTACATTGTACTATCATCTCTAATTTCTTATTTGTTATGTTTTACAGGAAGAAGTACAAAAAGATGTGTTATGTATAGCACCATAGCACAACCATGGCAAGTCCTTTGTCCAAGAAAAGATCATCCTTTCGATTGGATGCTATCTGTGAGAAATTGAAGAGTAGGAGTGGCGATGTAACAGAGGAACTGATAGCTGATCCAGAGTCAGATCTGGACAGCTATAGTGATGAAATCTCAGGAAATCATGATGTTACCATGGCAACTAATAATTCATCAACATCAGAGACTGCCATGGTAACATCACAAGACACGAGTAAATTGAAGGATGGCAGATCCCACAAACTAACTGAAATTGACTATAATGGCAGTAATTGTGTTGCCATGGAATTTGCTGAATATAATGATGCAAGAAGCTCAGGAAGTGACACTAGTAGCCTAAAATCCGTATCTTCCATCACCGGTAACCATGGCAACATGGAAGGAGACAGTCATCGTAGTTGTGACGGCGATAATTCAGATATAAGCAATCAATTTTTGGAAGGTGGTACAGATGAAAGTTGTTCCAATAACCCACTAGATGCTGGTACAGATAATAATTATACCAATAATGCATTGGGGACAGATGACAGCTATAGTAATGATGTATCGCATACAGGCTTTGATGACAGTTTTGGTATACAAGAAAGTGTCTTAGATTTATCCATGAATGTAGACCGATCTCGGTCATCTACTCCCCTCTCCTGTGCTTCCAACGACTTAGATAACACTCAGGATTCAGCCGTGGACTACGATCCGATGATCATCCAAGAATATGCAGATAGTAGTATATATGACAATGACTTGTTGGAGGAAACGTTGAGTAAAAGTGTAAACATTGAAGAGAGTGTTACACAGGATAGCGAAGAATCTATGAACGATGACATGGATAGCGTGCAAGATCTGAGTATAGACTGTAGAGACATTTCTGCAACCAATGAGAGTCAAGATTACAAACAGGATGAGATGACAGCCAATGATAGTGCAGATTACATAGAGAATGGGATTGAGGAGGAAGGGGATAGTATGGAGTGCATTGACATGACAACCAAAGAAAACATTGAACCTGGACCGCTTTATGATGCATCTGAGGTGCGAGACTATGCAGCAGATACGATGAAAGAATTGATGGAAATGTACGGCTATGAACCTGATGAATCAGACATCAAAGAAAGACTTCCAGTGGATAAATTCAGTTTTAGTAAGTTTTTATCTTCTTTTTATTTTAGTGAGAAAAGGCATAGACCTGTTGCCGGTTCCAAGATGCATTGTGCCTCTCTCCATACCATGCCATGTATTGTGTATGTGCTGAGGGGTTTGCACACGCTACTTAGGGGGATGGGTCACCTGACTGTACCCTGAGTTCACCTGTAAAATCACTCTCTGTCATTGATGGTGTTTAGTCTTTGTTCTGTAAAATCACTCATAATCAACATGTGTTACCGTAATTTCCTGATGAAAATGTTATTTCAAACGTACTATAGACAAAACAAGACTAAATGTAACAACATGAGAGACATCATCTTGCGCAATGCATTGTGAAACTGGAAAATCAAGTATCGTGACTGATCACCAGATGAGAGCAACCAAATTTAATTACAAATCAATTTATGTTTGCAATATGCACATGAAGGGCTGCCGCTTATGAGATCACCAGACCGGTACCGTTCGATCAAATCAGGTTCTAATCGCACATTGTTTAGCTTTTATCCAACTGCAGTCCGCACTCTTAATGAATCAATTTAAGTTCTCTGTTAACGCATCAATCTCATGTTAGGAGTCCTCTACAGAATATTGTTTTTGTAAATTTTTTAGTACACGCAAAATCAATGCACATTTCATTATATATGTATCAGTATATATATGACAATAAAACACATATCATATCATATCATATCAAAAGGTTTGATCCTGAACAAAAGACTGATCCTATTTAGTCCTACTGGTTCCACTGATAAGATAGGAATAATTTGACATGAACCATATGACACATGACTGCAAGTGTAGCGTATTTGGGTTATTTGTACGAGTGCTTGCAGTGTTCTCTGCACCTGTACAACAACAGAAAACACTGCAAGCACGAGTGCAAATACCTAGCCCTGGGTACCCACCCTGGAACTCACGTGACATGGGGTTCTGTTATTATTACATATGTTTATCTGAAACGGCTAATTTCCATAAAAATTATACGGCACACGATCACGCAATTTCGTGTGTAACGAACTATCACATCCTCATTTGCATATCATTTGCATATGTTGATCCAATAAATTAGATTAGTTTCTTTCAATAAATCAATGCAATTTAACAGAACAGGTATACAAATTAAAAACTGGTAATAATTGTTGAGTTACTTGGATAACCCACAAAGTCAAAGACTTGTTTGCAGTAGGGTCCATGCAGTGATTCTAGATAGTGGGAGGATTAGTAACAAAATATGTGAAAGCATGTAACTACTGACTTGATGAGGCTATAGGGGGAAAGAAATCTAATAACAAATAGATTTGTTCTTTTCAATATGTACAGAAAAGGGTTATCAGATCCACCAGATGGGAGCAAACCAATTTAATTACAAATCAGTTTATGTTTGCAATATGCACATGAAGGGATTATGAGATCACCAGACCTCAACACAAAATAAAATGAGGCTTTTTAAAATGTACATAATCAGATACATGTAGTGATGACTGCTCCCTACATTTACATGAAATGGGTTCCTCTTTATGATTTGGCGAGACAATGATCATTAACGTACAACTTGAAAAATTTCCTGTGACATGATTGGTTTTTTTTCTAGGATAAACTTTGCACTGAATTTAGCAGTTTTGATTACAAAACTCAAAATTTGTCAATTACTTAGCAATTAGATAAATATATTATAATCACCAGATACATGTTCATTCATTTGTAGCCAGCATTTTGAAATACAAGTAACATTTTGTACACCTTGATTCAATTCTTGATCACCACACCTTGAACATCAGAGAATCTCCAAACTTGGAAACTTTCAAAAGAAAACTGAAAACGCACTTATTCTCCAAAGCATACAGTGTGGTTTAGCCATTGAGCGTCATAGAGCAAAACAATGTTTTTGGATTTTGGCGCTATATAAACTTTGCTGATTGATTGATTGATTGATTTTAATAAGACTTGTATATTGTCATTTATAGCCAACATTTTGAAGTTAAATGATGACATGGTCACAAGGAAAATACTACCATCTGGTGCCACTCTTGTATCTGTAGTAGATCCTTCTGGCAAACCTGTTGGTTATTCCAAGTATGATTACTACATACGGAAACTAGAAGCAGGTAAGTCATAAACAATCTTGTATCCATAGTAGATCCTTCAGTTCACTACTCCAAGTACGATTACTACATCGGTAACTAGAAACAGGTAAGTCTTCAAGTTGTCATTAAACAGCCCTTCCCACCCTTGAGAATTACCAGGAAAGGGTTTAAGAAATGGTTTTCATATGTTTGTCTTGTCCTCTCTGTAGTAAATGTCATTGGTTAACTTGTATGCTGCCCCATATGGTTACTACAAGGGTCAAATACCTGTAGTGGATACCACTGCACAGGGAAAGTAGATGCATGTAAAAACGTAGTTTTCAAGGTGTGGTGATCAAGAATTGAATCAAGGTGTATGTAGTTTTATAAAGTTTGTGTTGAAATTTTGGATGGGATCTCATATTTCTTAAGCATGTAAGAGTACGTAAAAGTGAACTAAAGTAGAGACCAAGTACGGTTGAGACTTGTGGTAGCCTAAAGTTATACTTACCTGGTTCCAAATAAACAAGAAGTCAATCATTGTGTTCTGTGTTACATTTCAGGTGAGAGTATCAGCAAGGACATATTGTCAAGAACTGGTAATTCTAAGTACGACCACTTAATGAAGAAATTAGAACAGAATCCCCTAGCTAGTCACGCAGGCTCTATTACGGTTAAAGAACTTATCAATAGAAACCTACAAGCCAAGAAACAAACATCAGACACTGTGGTTGAACCCAGTGGTGTTATTGATGTAGGGGTTGTGAAAAAGTCAGCCAGACCATCCAAGTATGACTTGATTAACATTGAGAGACTGAAAGATCGTATCAAGGTAGAGGCTGCAGCAGCAGCTTCTGGCTCACTGGAGGGAGGGCAAGCAGCTGAAAGAATAGTGGTGTCTGCACCAACCAATAGTAGCATCTCATCTGCTGATTACATCAAAGCTTGTTTCTCTGAGAAGAAGTCGGCTTCAGCATCGAGTAGCAACAGAGCAGATGTCAATCAAATCCTACAAGCCAATGAAATGAATATTTACATGAAATATATTGCCAAGTAAGTTGTATTCAAATTAGGATGAATACATTAGCAAGGACCAACTGTCACAAGTAAAAAGAATGTGATCATACCGAAAAGTAAAGTAAAGTACATGTGATGGATATCGTAGCTATGTTACATTAAGCTTTTGTTCGAAACACAAACTTGAAAATTGTTACCTAGAATTATGCTGTCTTTGTTAACAGATCGATCCATTATTCAGAAGGTGTGACGGTCGCGACCTAATAGGTCATAGGTCATAGAATGCTTACATGTCCGTAAAGTTACACGTTCTGAATAATGGGTGTTTATTGACAAAGACTAAAAGTATACAGTTTGAAAATCTCAGGTAACAATTTTCAAATTTGGATTACCAACACAGGTGACTTTTCATTTGAACAATATCATAAGTACTATGCAAATTATCATTTGTCACATGTAGGAAAATTTTGATTATAAAAATAACATTGTTTAAATTGTAAATGATGTCATAATTATGCAAATTATCATGAGTGACAGTTTTCTGGTAATGAGTGCCTTGACTATATAGTAAATTTAGCAACATATATGATATAGCAATCATTATCAGCACTATTATAAGAAAGTTAAAACAGATAAGGAATAATGTCAATCATGTGAAGTCTTAAACATTCCTATTTTACCAACCTAATTACTTGTCTTTTATTTCACCAGGTTTTCAGCAAGTGTACACTGTGGTCATATGCACTGTGTCTATCAATACAAGGAACATTATCACTGCCTGGATGAAGAGTGCAATTATGTGGTAATAGGCTCTTTTACTATCAGCCCCTTCCCCCACTCACAGCCCCACCCCCTCCCATTCTCCATTCACCTCCCCATTTTCCCTTACCCTTCCCCACCCACCTCTCCACCCCCATTCATCCCCCTTCTCACGTAACTCCCTTTCCCTTACTTACCACCCCTTTCACTCTTCCATATGTGCACCCCTTATTACTGCCCCCACCCCTCGCATACACACACACACACACACACACACACTCACACACACACACACACACACACACACACACACACACACACACACACACACACACACACACACACACACACACTAAATTAAGACCTATTACACAAAATATTTGTACCTTTCACTGAGGGGCAAACTGTCCCACTGATGCACATCTCTAAATTAAAAATACTATTAGTAAACAGAAAATACTGTATTATGTGAAATTACATATACATTGTATATAACATATCTTGCTCCATGTATAGGAAGTAATAGGATATTATATTAGTCCTTGAAAATTAAGTAGTTACAGATGTTTTAAGCTATGGCTCATAATATCGTGTCCCAAGTGAATATGTTGAATCCCTCTACAGTCAATACTAGTGTGATGCCAGTACTGTGTACTCTACCTATGAATACAGTAGTTGATGATAATAGTGTAGTTTCCAAACCTTTCTGAGTCTCATTGTGATTGTGTTTGTCAACGTAATCTGTCAATACATAGCTGTATCATATACATGCAGAATGAAGGAAGAGGAATAGACATTAAATACATATTGCACATTGGTATAACTGTGTTGTGTACTGAAATGGTACTCTGCACAGGAAAGGTGAAGAATATAGATCAAATATTGTGAATGGCGTCGTTTGAACTCGGGTAGAATTATATCTAGAACAGAAGTACACATTTAAAAGTAATCCAGTCCTTACCAATTAGTATAATCTATGATGTTTCAAATAACAGTTCTTTGTGAAAAGACATAGGCAAGATAATTGTGGACTATATCGACCTGATGAATATATGTGTACTGTACAATAGAATGATACACCATGTAAAGTTTGGATAAACAGTTAAGATACTATAGTACACTGTATAAGTTTAAACGTTCCATATGATTTCAATATGAAGAGAACTCTTTCATTCTTTTGCTATGTTGTCTTGTTTATGTAATAATTTTGAGAGAGATAGAGAGGCATATTGTTGTGTTTGTATTTATTTATTTATTTATTTATTTATTTATTTATTTATTTATTTATGTATTTCTTACTTTCTTTATTTATTTATTGTATTTGTGTTTGGGTGTGTGGCATGAGTTTGTAGTACTAGTATTTATTTGTTTGTGGTTTGACTGTGTGTGTGTGTGTTATTTATTGGTGTGTAATTGTGTTCCGTGTGTGTGTGTGTGTGTGTGTGTGTGTGTGTCTGTGTCTGTGTCTGTGTGTCTGTGTGTGTGTCTCTGTGTGTATGTATGTCTCTGTGTGTGTGTGTGTGTGTGTGTGTGTGTGTGTGTGTGTTTATGTCACAGAAATAACACTTAATAGTGACTATAGCTTTGAGAATAGAATAGTACAAGATAGTGTCATTCTGTCAAGAGTTCATCAATGTTCTATTTTTTGTTTTTCTTTGTAGAGATTCACAAGGAAAGAGGATGTGATTCGTCATTATAACTGGCATAAACGTCGTGACAATTCTTTACAGCATGGCTTCATGAGATTTAGTCCCACTGATGACTGTAATGTGTATTACTCAGGGTGCACCTTAAATAAAAGACATACGCATTATCACTGTATGCAGGTGAGTAGTATTAATCTGACTATCCTGACTGTAATGTGTATTAATCAGGGTGCACCTTAAAT
This sequence comes from Glandiceps talaboti, assembly GCF_964340395.1. Taxonomy (NCBI): domain Eukaryota; kingdom Metazoa; phylum Hemichordata; class Enteropneusta; family Spengelidae; genus Glandiceps; species Glandiceps talaboti. Next base: position 3,483,537 of record NC_135569.1, read on the forward strand.
AAAAGACATACGCATTATCACTGTATGCAGGTGAGTAGTATTAATCTGACTATCCTGACTGTAATGTGTATTAATCAGGGTGCACCTTATATAAGAGGCATACTTATTATTGCTGTATGCAGGTGAGTACGAGTAGTATAAATCTAACTATCTTGCACAGCCACTCGATGTCTCAGTTTTCATGAACCACATTGGGTGCATTCATCTATTGTGCACCCCCAACCCAATGACCAAATACACTTTTGTTATATGGCATACATATGGCTAGCACTAACAGATAATTCTGAAGCGAGTACATTGATGAGGATTCTGTGATGTATGTGTTGTCGTTCAATAGTAGAGTTTCCTAGGGCGCCCCCAACCCAATGACCAAATAAACTTTTGTTTTTAGGCATACAGACTACCCACCAGATTATGCTGACAATATATATATGTCTGTGATACTTTTCCAGGTGGGATGTAATAAAGTGTACACTAGCACTTCAGATATCATCACCCATGAAAACTTCCACAAGAAGAACGCAGCGTTGATAAGTGACGGTTTCCAGAGATTCCGTGCTACAGAGGACTGTGGAACTCTAACCTGTAGCTTTTATGGCCAGAAAACAACCCACTTTCATTGCCGACGTGGTGGCTGTGATTTCTCGTTTAAGAACAAATGTGATATTGAGAAGCACAAAGTGTATCATGTCAGAGATGACCAGTATAACAAAGAAGGTTTCAAGAAATTCTCAAAACATGAGGTAAAATTTTATTTTAAAAGTAGTATATGCCGTAAAGTTTTATTTTAAAAGTAGTATGTGCCCTAGTCTGTAAGATACAAACATTTGTGCTACACTATCAGCCAGCACTCATCGTTGTGGTTAAGAAGTCTGATAGGGCTGAACAACACAACATATCTTACAGTCTATATGTGCCTCAGAAATAAAAGTGTACAACTTTGGCTGTTACTTTGTTCAAGGTGTTGCCAACCCAATCCAAGTTAAATTGAATAAGAAAACTTCAGAGATCACCGTGCAGTATTTGTTAATATTGAAGACAATGGTTTTCAATTTATGAATAACCCTCTAAATGGCCACCAAACTCTGATTCAAATCCAATCTTTGGGATGGCTCCATTTGTTTTATTTACTGTTTTATTTATTGTATTCACACCTATTTTGCTTGTCCTTTTCGTTCTGTTTGTTTATATTCAAGTTATCGCCTGCACCTGCTATTGCATTATGGGCCTTTAACTTAATTGAGAACTAAGGTAATTCTAACTTTTCATTTTCATTGACAGATTTGTAAATATGAAGGCTGTCGTTATTCCAAGAATACCAACCACTTCCACTGTATCCGTCCAGGCTGTGATTTCGCATTCACAGCAGCCAATCAGATCTCTTCTCACAAACGTAAACACGAACGTCGCATGAGGCTAATTCAGTTCGAGCAAGCCAAAAAACGTAAACGTTCTGGTGGTGAGGTTGCAACGATGTCTACAGAGCCTGTTGAAGAAGAGAATAGTGACTTGATTGATTATCACGATTTTAAGAAGATTAAAGTTGAAGCAAGTGAAACAGCTGTTGCCGTGGCACAGAAAGAGAAGAGTCAGTCCATCCCACAATCTCCTACGACATCTTCACATGAGGCTGAGCCAAATAAAGAGCAGAGTCTGGTAACCAGTGTTGGTGAAACAAGTAAAGATAGCACTTTACCAGCAGGGTTTGCTAAATTGAGTGCTGTAATAAATGATACTGGTAGTACCAAAGACGGGGAGAACCTGAGTGATTCGTTAAATCTTCCCACCCCAGATACTATAAGTCCACCTGTGCAGGGCATGTCTACAACCCCGACACCCACCCAGACACCCACCCCAACACCCACCCCTGCAGCTACAGATACAGCAACAGATACAGCAACAGCTGCTGCTGCTGCTGCTACAGCTAACCCTGCGGCACCAGCTACAACTCCACAGATGGCTTCCCCTAAACTATCCACATCCATACTGACATCAACATCTACATCTACATCTACATCAAGTGGTAAACCTCCCATTATATTGAGAATCAAGGCACCTGAATGTTGGCAGAAATATATCAAGAGGTAAGATATGTAATATTTAGATATTCACCCATATTTGACTTCGTTTAGTCATGGAAAATACATGTTACCTAAGGTCGTAGTGATAAGGCCCCTTAGGTCACTAGTATTTGCTGCCCAAATAAAGCAAAATATTTGGAAACATATAATTTTACGGGCATAAACCTATTTATGAAAGATCAGGAAAGTAATGGCAATTGGAACACTTTGACTCGTATTTCGAGCACTGCCAAACCAGTGATGTACAAGCGGGCTGTCATTATGAAGAATGACAAGGGTATATAGTCCATATATTCAGTTCAAAGACAATAACTTTGCTTGTGTGTACCGGTAATTAGAATAAGTAGAAAATATAAATACTCATGATTGTTTTATTTGAAGGTGATCACCACTTAGGGGTCATGAGGTCGTCGATATTTGTGTTCTGCTATTGTATGTGCATGTTTGCTGACTCCCATGAGGCAGTGTGTGCCCTATGGCGGGGAGCTAACCTGAACAATGAATGATGAACAAGTGTCATGGCAGTTACATGCAATATAAGTAAAATCGTGAAGTGACTCCAGAACCCAAAGTTTACCAAAACACCTTCATTTCTTGGAGGGGTGTTCCACTTCAGATAACAATGTGTACCAGTATACAGAGTTAATTTGTTGTTTTGTCTATGTACAGGTATACTGCCAATGATCACTGTGAATCTAGGTATTAATTTGTTGTTTTGTCTATTTACAGGTATACTGCCAATGATCACTGTGAGTCCAGGTGTATGATGCTATACAAAGATCATTACCACTGTCAAGTATCAGATTGCCGAGAATTATTTAAATCTAAAGATGGTGTCAATAAACATGCAAGGTAAGTCTAAAAGCTGCACTAGTTGCAATTGGAACATTTAAAAAAAAATGTTTTGTTAGGTTCAATAACTTGCTCATAATATCTAACAGTATTACATCAACTGTGGGTAAACATAGTTTTTGTAGCTGTATACACTATAAATCAAATCAAATTTATTTTTGGGTCCACACCCAAAAATCAGCACCCTCAGCAGTGATCATGGTTTCAATGTGTTCCAGAACTGCTTATGGATAATATTGATCACTGATTAATGTGTAGAATGTATAATTATTGGTATTTGAACCATTTTCAGTGAATATGTTGTAGTTGTGGGATTGAAAAGTGATACTCCAGTCGCAACCAGTGTAGTTGCAGATTCAAAACCGAGCTATCACTCACTTAAGATTTAAACTTGCCACTTCACTACCTACACATCTTGACTAACAAGTTGCTAGTTTTCAACAATTCATTTACTTAGGGGCAAGATCAATAGTTCAATGTAGGATAAAATACTAAATTTTATTACATGCAGCTACTATGGTGAAAATTCTGCCATTTCTCAATTTGACAACATATTTAGAAATTTTGTATTTAAGGGTACAAAACAGATTCCATTATAAAATGTTAAATCATTTTTGTAGGATGAGAACTAAAATGGCTCCAAACCCCTCTCACCCCCAAACTAAAAGAATTCAGTTTTGTATCCTGCATTAAACTATTGATCTTGCCCCATAATTCCCTTAATTATGTCGACGACATTTGACAAATTTATGCCTGTCTGTTTTTAGGTACCATCAACTGAGTGATGAAGCAGCTGAATTCGGATTTAAATATTTCCAGTACGGACAAAGTTGTCAGCGTTATTATTACAATTGTATGAACCATCCACAACAACATTACCACTGTGTATGGGTATGTAGATTATTTAGTACTCCATATTATAACTATATGAGACAATTCATCTTTGAGAAGTAGCTGAATGATGTAAAATCGCAAAATTTTCTCGTAGCAAAAATATCTAGGTTTATAATATATAACAAAAGTTGCAGAGTGTGTATTCATATGTATTGTAGAGATGGGGTAACAGTCACAGAGTGCTAGTGATCTGTGTTCATAGCATCAAGTAACAAATATTACCATATTTCAATGATTTTGATGTCTGAAGTGTGTTTATTTTTTTTACATAACAGAGTGTCCGAGAAGGAGATTACTGTGGACATGTATTGAACACATTCAATGCTCACTATATGAAGATACATCTACTAAAACACAAGAATTCACCAGATATAGTGAAAATTGATGATGATGACAGCAAATCACAGCCTTCCATCAGTAGCAGTTTCTACACCAGTGGAAAGAATCACTCCTCACCACCACAGAGATACAAACATGGTGTCAACTATGGCTACGTTTTGTACAAAGCAAACCGATGTCCTATCTCAGACTGTCACCTGAAGAACAGAGCTCACTTCCATTGTACCAAGACTGACTGTCGCTACACAACAACCAGTGCCGCTAAAATGAATGAACATAAATGGAATGAGAATGCTGCATATGATGGATACAAACAGCTGAGTAGGAAGGTAGATTGCAAGAGAACAGGATGCAAGTATAATTTGATCAAGAAACATTTCCACTGTATAAGACCAGGCTGTAAGTTTAGCTTTACACTTCAGAGTCAGATGGAAACCCATGCACGCAAACATCTCAGAAGAATTTATGGCAAGAATTTTGAGAAGCAACCCCAGGCTATGGCAACCTTGGCCACTGCTACACAGGTTGATAAGTCTGGCCTTGTAGAAGACTTGTCTGTGGATTTGTCAACAGCTGAAATCAATGGAACAGAAGACAATGTAGACATCAAACCAGCGCTGACGTTTGTAGCATCACCAGCTCCAGTCTTACCATCACCAAAGCAAGGCACATCAAACATACTTCCGAAACCAATCTCTCTAGTTACGACACCAAAATCAACAACATTTCCAGCCAATCAGTCCATGTCGACAACAGTGCTAGCCAATCAAACCACTCCAGCTCTTATTCAAATAGCAACTAATACAGTATCATCTACCTCAGTCACAGCTGTCAATGCTATCCCATCATCCTCTACACCTTCTGTAGCTACCTCACAACCACTGCCACCATTCACCATTCCTCTTCCACCATTGGATGATGATGACTCCATGCCACTACAACTAACTACTAATTCTAAAACCTATAATACAAACACAAATAACAACACCATAGTTGTCAATTCAGGGTCAGGATTCCCTAGCAATGCTATCATTAGTGCTGCTGGACTCCCTAGTAATGCTGTAGTTCTTAAGCCAGCATCTGCTGCTGCTGTAAGTAGTGTAACTGGTACATTAGTGTATGTCAGTCCCGTACCCATGCAGTCCACACAACTTGTTGTTGTGCAGGCGCCAGCACAAGATTTGTCTAAATCACCACAAGTGCAGAATTTGTCAGTAACAACACCACCTAAACTGACATCCCCAGAATCGGTTCGATCACACAAAAAGAGACACATGGATGATAAGGCAGTTTTGGACCGGTTTCTACGATACGACCGCCATGAAGATTGTCACGATCGTACCTGTCAGTTCTCTCGTAGTTCGACACATTATCACTGCACTCATGACAAATGTGGTTATAGATTCGCAGGGCGTACTCAGATGTTCAAACATGCACAACACCATGACAGAGTAGACAGCCTGGTATTGGATGATTTCCAGAGAATCAAGAGTTCAGTTCACTGTGAGAGAGATGAATGTCAGTTTGCTCAGAAAAATACCCATTTCCACTGCTTGAAATGTCACTTTGTGTGCACCGACAGCAGTAAGGTAACCGCTCATAGAAAGTACCACGACAAGCTTGATGCCGTAGCTGCAGCTGGGTTTAGACAACATAGTTCGACTGACAGCTGTGGCATCAAAGACTGCAAATATGATAAGAAATACTCGCATCTTCACTGTACACATACTGGGTGCACGCATGCAGTGGTTGGCATGTCACAGATGGATGCACATAGCAGAAAACATAAATCAGACAAATGAATAATGTGATGTGATTCTTATAGTATAAATTGCACAAATTTTGTACATAGAATGATCTATCTTTGAAGTAATAATTTGATTTTTGGTGTGGATTTAGTAATCAAATCACTCTAGATTTACTGACTAGCAGTAGGTCGGGCTTTTTAGGAGACGAGTTTATCAATAAATCTTTATTGTATAGAGAAATAATAACAAAGTTTTCATTCTAATGGTGCTGTGTTTTTTTAAAAACCTTTCAATGAATATTTTAGTCTTTCCAACCTATCTGATTTCTATTTACATGTTAGAATTATACAGACATTATGATCAGTATTGATGAATTAAAGGCACTATCTTTAGTGCAATGACAGTTGCAGCACTACTGTTTTGCACTGTTAGTGTAATTAGCTACAGCACTGTACTGTACTGTATTGTTTGTGTAATCACAGTTTCAGTACTGTACCGTTAGTGTTACCAGTTTCAGTGCTGTACTGTTAGTGTTACCACAGTTTCAGTGCTGTACTGTTAGTGTTACCCCAGTTTCAGTGCTGTACTGTTAGTGTTACCAGTTTCAGTGCTGTACTGTACAGTAACTAAAGTGTTACTACTGCTCTTTGCCTGTTAGTGTTACGCCAGTTTCAGTACTGTACTGTTAGTGTAATGTTTCAGTGCTGTACTGTTAGTGTTACCACAGTTTCATTACTGTAGTGTTCGTGTTACCAGTTTCAGTGCTGTACTGTACAGTAACTAAAGTGTTACTACTGTCCTATACCTGTCAGTGTAATCAGTTTCAGTGCTGTATTTTCAGTGTTATCGCAGCATTGCTGCTGTACTGGAACCACTTTCAGCACTGTACCACACTGAACTACTGTATACTAAACACTACTGTATTTAACACTCTGTATACAGTTTGAATATTTGCTATACCATTGTGTCATTATTTCAAATAGTACACAGATGTCATTACAAATACTGATCATAATGTCTGATGATTGTGTCTCATGTTGAGACACTGAAATGAAAATAGAATTTTGTCAGTGACTTGAGTTTGTCAGTAGTTTCTAAGAGGTTTTAGGCATGATTTCAAATTCGGAATGTTTCTTAATTTTTTGCTAATTTCTGTTAGTACTCAACCTCTGTCCTCTGGCAAGGGAATGTCTCCTCATTTATGCCTATTTCTGTTAATTCTAGTCCTTTGTGTAGGGAATGGTCCTATATTTCTATATCTCTTAGTTCTAGCTCTTTACATGAGAGTTTTTTTATATATTTACACTGTCATTTAGTCCTTAGTATAGAATTGCCTTGATACCCCTTTTCCTAGTTATTGTATTTAACCTTTAACCTTTAACCCCTATATTATGCAAACAGTCTCTTTATTAATAAAGTAGAATTTACCAAGACAGTTTGTGCTGAAATACATGTAGGAAATTGAGGCTAAAGAGAAAGTCATGCAAATATTGTTCCTAAGATCAAAAAATTCATTTTCATTTTTTTAAAGTCCATTATGGTATTTATGAAATTTTGATTTAGAATTTCTGATATTGCACACAGACATTTAAATATGTTAAATGCTAGTACACTAAATGATGTAGTATTACAACAACTGTGTTTACTCTCATATAGGTTTTGAACCATAAACCAGGAGACATAGGTTTATAGACATAGGGTCTTTCAGTTTTGTTTGAATTTGTTGATGGTCAGTGGACATTGAGATGTGATATTTCACTGTACTGTCATGTAGCCCTGATTCAAAAATAAGACTACCTTACTGAGTTGAAAGGTTTCTAGTTCCTACACAGTGGAGTCATAATGTGGTTCATGACCATATAAGGTGCCATTGCCACAGGTGGAAGCCTGCTGATTGGTTGCTGAATTTTTGTTGTTTCTTGTAACTGTTGTATAATACCACTGCATAGGAGCTTCGTAAGGTCATGAGCCTGCATTGGTGAGGTCATGACCCAGCATTGGTGAGGTCATGACCCAGCATTGGTGAGGTCATGACCCAGCATTGGTGAGGTCATGGCGTTGCAATGATGAGTTCATGACACATCATTAGCAAGGTCACAACCGAGCATTGATGAGGTCATGCACCAGTATTTTTGAGGTCGTGACCCTATATTTGTGAGGTCATGATCCACCCTTTGTGAGGTCTTGACACAGCATGGCACCAGTGTTAGTACAGCATTGAATGGTATTATTTAGAAACTATGGCAAAGTGTGCCAAGATACAAATATGTTGTATTTTATATTTAGGGATAGAATTGAGACGTTTATTTTTTTTAAAATCATTCTTCATATCACACAAAATGAAAAGAATTGAGTGTGTGTTTTGAACTATGCAGAAACTATTTATGAACTGTCCAAAGAAGGAGAGTTCTACTTCCACTCACTTTCTCATTATAATTTATGTCAATTATTGTAATGTAAACAAACAATTTTTTAAAAAGATTTATTGAAATGGTCTCTTCAGTAGTACAAGAGACTTCATTCTATTTGCTGAACTTCCAAACTCTACAAATATTGGATTGTTACTCTGTATTTTTCACATGTATCTATAAACCTTCACATAAGCAGTGTATAGGCAGTTGGAATATTACACACACACTGGCACACACACACATCTACACTGTGTGAACATACCATACACATTTGGCATGTAGTACTTTGTATAGTCAGTGTATTCATACACACTACATACACAGTTTGTATATTCCACACATAGCTGATGTATACCACATGCATGCCACAGTGTATTCCTTATACACACCTACACAGACAGACAGACAGACAGACACACACACACACACACACACACACACAGAGCATATATATACCATACACTGGCTGTACATACCATATACATATTTTCCATACACTACACATAGCTGATGTATACTACATGCATGCCAGTGTATTCCATACTCACTATATACAAATTTTGTGTATACCACACTCAGTTGATGTATGTCACATACACAGAGACATACACCATATATATATACCATCCACTGACTGTACATACCATATACATATCTGCCATACACCACACACACACAACTGATGTATACCACACACACACACACACACACACACACAAACACATACACACACACACACATACACACACCCCAGTCAGCACATATTACATAGTCAATATATACCATCCTTAAAGTTTCCGAGATATCCAATATTGTAATATTAGTGTATTGTTTTAACGAAGTCAGTTTTAATAGTGTATTACAAAAGCTATTTTGTTCATTTAAACTGATTCACAGTCCTGTGATAGAGGGATTGTGATGTGTTAAATAACTCCCTTGGCCTTAATTCCTATTTCTATCAAAATATAGGACAGTACACAGACATATGATGTGACATTTTCTAATATTTCTGCAGTCCTGTTATTCCGCGCAATCAGCTGATCATGTATCTCTTTTCTGAAAATCATTGAATAATGAATTATCGGGTACTTTGTTTTATAATGCATTCAATTTGAAAGGAGAATGTAAGTCTTTCATGTCACGAGACACATACACTGTACTGAGAGAAGTCCCAGAAAGAAAAAAAAAAGAGTGTGTACTTTATACAGTAGATAGGGTTGTGATGGTTCAATTGATACCACCTTGTAGTTGTCAACAAATGCTGCCTCAACCTGTGTAACTTTATATGAACTGCTGCCAACTATTTGAATATGTTGAAAGCCTTCAGTTCATTGGCTGTACAAGTTTAGTATGTTGAAAGCCTACAGGTCATTGGTTGTACAAGTCAAGTGTGTTTCCCACAATTTGAATGTGTTGAAAGCCTTCAGTTCATTGGCTGTACAAGTTTACTGTGTTGAAAGCCTTCAATTCATTGGCTGTACGAGTTTACTGTGTTGAAAGCCTTCAGTTCATTGGCTGTACAAGTTTACTGTGTTGAAAGCCTTCAGTTCATTGGCTGTACAAGTTTACTGTGTTGAAAGCCTTCAATTCATTGGCTGTACAAATCTAGTGTGTTGAAAGCCTTCAGTCCATTGGCTGTACAAATCTAGTGTGTTGAAAGCCTTCAGTCCATTGGCTGTACAAATCTAGTGTGTTGAAAACCTTCAGTCCATTGGCTGTACAAATCTAGTGTGTTGAAAGCCTTCAGTCCATTGGTTGTACAAATCTAGTGTGTTGAAAGCCTTCAGTCCATTGGCTGTATAAGTGTATTATGAAAGCCTTCAGTTCATTGGCTGTACAATACTTATGGTGATAGTCATTGATTTTCTCATAAATGTATGGTAGAAGTTTTTGGATGGTTCATAAAAGAGGTGAAACATACAGCTGATAATAAACACAACTGTAATGTTTTTTAATAAGCATCAAATATGACTTTTTCTCAAATAATTTTTTACTATGCACAAATATCGTTATTCACTATTTTTCCTTATACCAGAGAGTAATTCTGAATAAAAGGTTTTGATATGATAAAACTATAAATAACTTAGTAGTCTAGACTTGTATACTTTTAATGCACTTATTGCCGTGTTCTCTCAATAATCATGTCTCTACAAATCTTTCAAGCGTGTACATTATTTAGACCATTTTAAAACCACATTTTGGAATATGCAGTCTTTTTGGAGAACACAAGCCGAGATACAAAACACAGGGTTATAATGCATTCTAGGTACAGTCTATTTTTTATTGATAATAATCAGGGGTGTTACTTTCTTTCTTTTTATTTTTGATGACTTATTGCACACTCAGTTTTTTGGTGTGATAGGTTAGTAATATATTGAGATGAAACTTGAGTGATATTTTTTTTTTCAAAGTGTGTAAATTAAAGACCGGACTTTGAATCTTTTTGGATGTTGGTTGATTAGAGATAGACAAAAACCACTAATGACTGTTATATGCTGCTGGTGATTTCAATAAAGCAAATAACAAATAAAATCAACATGTCCTCTCATCTCTACTCTTGATTTTTTATTTTATTTTATTTTATTTTATAATAGTCTAGATGCCAACCGTTTGTTGTCAATCTGACGATCTCACCACTCATGGCTAGTCAAATGGATATATGTAGAACATGCTGTGTTAAATTTTAAATTACCACCAACAGCTGTATTTAATCTAATTTGAACTTGATGGTGTTATCACATCCACATGTGAGATACACGTCAGACTACTAAAAAGATACTGATCTGAGCATCCACCCATGTGGAGGGTCTATGGTCTGAGCTTACACTTTAACTTGCACTTGCAGGTGGCGTGACAATGTATACTAATTTGCATATCATGATGATAATTCTCATGAATGAATTACCCAATTACAAATGCCTGTCAATGTGTGATGGATTACTACTGAAATGCACTGTTCACACTATTGTCAATGTATGATCAAGCTAGATTGCCACCTGATTAAATCCATTTGACTAGATGTGAGTGGCGAGATCTTCAGATTCAAAACACATGGATAGTATCTAGCCAAATTTTACAAAGAAATTCTTACATACATTTGTAATTTAGGTTTATCTACATACTATAAAAACTACAGTTGTCAATATCATACAAAGTTAGTCTTGGTATCAATAACTAGTTATAAACATTGTATAGAACAGTCTGTAAAAAATGAGAATATGGTTCTATATATTTACAATTCCCAGAGAGAAAACTAATTAATTACAAACTTAATACAAACCTCGAAATCCCCTTTGAATGCCACGTCAACTTGTAAGAAAGACATGTCTTGATATTTTGTACAATATTTGTTGTGAGTTCAACCCCAAATAATTAAAACCAGATGATCTTGCTCTATGATACACTAATCGCCTGGCTATGAGGTCACTAGTAGATACCTATTTGCCCAAAGGCTGTTATGTAGCAACTATTTTACTGAGGCTGAAAGCTGAGGGAAGTAGTTGCTACATATAGCATGAAGGGTAATACTGTATGATGTATTTTAGTGCCCAAATGAATGTTTTTTATCACATCACATTTTCAGTCCATAGTCAAAGCAAACTTCGGTGCTACATAAATATTGCCCAATGGAAAATAGGATGCTAGTGTTCTTATCACCAATTTAAGTATGTTTTTGTTCTAAATATTATGAAAGTACCATGAACATAATTACTACCAAACTTGACTCAGTAGAGAGACTACAGAGGTTTAATTAGGCAACACACTTTTTGATGTCCAGACTGGATTTTTGTTACAAACTACATAAAACAAAATACAGACACTGATAGCATGCAAGCATATGAAATAATACATTTGATCTCACAGTGAATACAAATCAACATCACTGTCCAATGATAGACAAGGAAATTGACACACAAATCAAGATAAAATATAACATGGCATGTGTGTGCCTGCTCCGAGTGTGTTTTATTTGTAATTCGTAACAAAAAACATGGTGTGGGAGTAAAAAATGTGTCGGTTAGTTGAAACTATAGTTTCTCTGGTTTGGAAGTGTCTATTCAAAATAAGTATAATTTAAAGCCAGGGTATGTGTGGCATATTTTTACTTTGTCATGACTTAACTTGGCCTTACAGAAGGATACATAAATATATAAAAGGTTCATCATATGACATCATTTTCTTGTGATTTAAATCAGATTACTTTTAGAAATAAAATGTTATCAAGTACAAGATATCAACATACATGTGAGTTTCTGCCTTCCTGATATCTTTTGTCACAAAAATAAACGGTAAAGTTCTGCAAATGATTTGATCAAAAACTTGATATGTTCATTTTAAGTACAAAACACACTAATACTTATAGTACCCAGTCTCTTTATCAAATTTGAATAATTTTTGTACAAAATATGATAATGATTTGAATCAAGAATTCAATTATTTCCACAAATAATTATTGCTTTTATTATTTCTTATCAGCCTATGAATAATTATTCTCAAAGTGGTTTGATTGTACAATATAATTTCAAAGACAATCGCATTCTTTTTCTCATTCTGCCTTGATGGAACGTACTGGAAGTACTGTACTATGATCAGGACAATCTCATCCCATACTTTTCCGGGCCAGCCTGGACGGAATGTTCTGGAAATACCGGAACTATGAAGATCTCATCCACTTCTTCCCAGTGCAAGCACACCAATCAGAACAACTATTTCAGTTAAAAATGGAAATGCACTGCAGAAAGACAAACAGACAAACAGACAGATCAATATAGTTTCATTGCTGAACAACAATCTCAGTTACAAATGGAAATGCACTGCAGAAAGACAAACAGACAAACAGACAGATCAATATAGTTTCATTGCAGAACGACAAATTAACAAACAAGTTTTATATCCTCACTCCAATTGCTTGTTGTTTCTATCTTTGGGGATACAACAACATAAATGCCAGCTGTAGTTACCAGTAATTCTATCTTCTCATGACCTGAGTTGACTGACCCTATATATTATTCAATCTGGCAAATAAAAAAGTTGATGCCCTCTATGGCAGGATCAGACAAATCTCACAATGCCACTGATAGTACGATTACAAACTCATAAACAAGTACCTGAGTGAAGTTTAGTCTGCCATTCTTAAAAACACTTACCTACAAAATCCAAAAATCCACCAGAATATGTGACATGGCCATTCTTCAAATAAATAGAATGACAATGATATTGCTCCACTGGCATGTGCTCCAATTGCTGGTGATATAACTTAAGGAAATATAAATGTGTGGCAAACATATATAATAAAAAGTCAACATTTTACTAAGAATTGTAAATTAACTTTCATTTCTGTTACATGATACATCCTACACTAGGTTGTAACCCCCCCCCCCCCCTCCACCAACAAACACACTGTGACACAACACCACTTTACTGTTTTACCCAAAGTTTCTGATCTGTAACTTCCTGTAAATATTTACACCAGGCACCACTAGAAATGTAGTTTGATCTTCTTTCAATTTCAACCCGAAATAAGATGTGTTGAGTAATTCCATCCTCACTGGCCTGAGCAAGGTTGACCGATGTGTGAGGGCGCCCTGTCACAGTGTACCTTACCCATGCATATCCCTCCCCAAATACTCACATACACAAACACACACTACCACCTGTTTAGAGCAAACTATATACCAGTATTGTCATCATATAATGACCAGTCCAGGTACCACTAGAAAGGTACTGTTTGATCTGATATTTCAATCTCACCCAAAAATAGCCATCATCCCCTGTCTCATTCTGCCCTCATCAGCCTGAATGGGGGAGACTGATGTGTGAGGGCGCCCTATTTTTCACCATACTTTGAAAAGGATACAAATCATATTCTGTGAATGAATAAACATTGATGTACCACTCATAAAACCAATAATTTCAATACCAAGGAAAGCAATGGTCAAGGAAAGTCCTACAATTAATCTGAAAAAAGTAAAGTACATAGAAAACTGTTATTAGGATATATATAAAGTTGGTCTCAGATTCAGATTCAGATTGGAGGACAATATCAGACTAGTCGTACACAATGTGTTTAGCCTCAGTTTCAGCCTCATATAGTCTCAGGTACAGGAAATCACTATGAAGCCAATGAAATCAGTCAAAGAAAAGAAATATGATTGAGAGTACAGGAAATGGTCCCAGACTAGTCTCATATTGTCCTCCAATCTAATTCTGATTCTAAAACTGAGACCAACTTTATACACATTAGGACAACTCATCTGTATGTGTCAAAGGTAAAATAACATGAAGTTATGATGATTCTTTCATTTTTCTACAATACGCCAAATTGTTACTTGAAAACATCTACGCAAAGTTTATTTACTGAGATCAATATTGAATATTTAAAACTTTATTTTTACGTTTTATGATCACTCAACAGACAGCCTTCTGTTACATCATATAGACATTACTTACTCTGTATCTCTTGCTGAGTATTCTCCTTCTGTATATGTATATGGTAGACAGGCTTTAACATTAGCATCCTGAAAATTGATATAAAGTAGGTTAATATGTAGTATCATCTGCACAATATCCTGTCATGGTTGTGTACATTTTTAATGTTAGGTAATTAGTAATCAATGGCATGATAGAATTCAGTTGCATGAGGATTTTGATTGATCTGTAGACTGTAAACTGATACTAGATCATCATCATCTATGGTATGTATACCTTCCCTTATATTATAATATAATACATGAACTATGAAAATGTAAAACTTCACATAATGTCCAAATCTTAATGATAATTTAAAAAAAATTGCAATAGGCTGAATGAATTGTTCCAGCAGAACCCATTGCCAAGGTTATCTAGTTTGAAATTTGAGTCCTTGGGATATGCGCTTCAATTCTTGATGTTGACAATATAATATATGAACACTTAGCATAATCATTCGTTACATGTAAATCACTCTGACACCGACAGTAGATAGTCACTCACAGGCATTTGTTTCCCGAGTTATGGCTCAGAATATTTGTATCAGAATACAATAAAATGATGATAATATCGTTAATATTGACGTATTAAACCAACACTATATGAAAGGGGTAAAATTACACTTGTTTCTGTGATCGCGCAGTTTCACTAAATGCGAAGGAAGACACTGTGTCTTCCTTCGCATTTAGTGAAACTGCGCGATCACAGAAACAAGTGTAATTTTACCCCTTTCATATAGTGTTGGTTTAATACGTCAATATTAACGATATTATCGTCATTTTATTGTATTCTGATACAAATATTCTGAGCCATAACTCGGGAAACAAATGCCTGTGTAGTCACTAGTATGAACTGAATTTGTACTTACCCTAGCCCATAGAATCGTTATCGCGATGACAAGATGGGCTATCATACTAAGGAAACGAGCTGGTAACAGTGAGTTGAGGTAAGCCATATTTTAACAATTTCTCGAGGTATTATTTACAAAATGTACTTCTATTAGTTCTAACAGTTAGTAACGGTTGGTTGCAGTGTACCTCCGTCCACTTGCACAACTTCGATGTTTTTATCCACTAATTGACCATCACACTACCAAACATGGATATAAAACTAACAACCTATACCCGTACTTGAATATAAGCCAAAATATATCAATAAAACAGGGCCGTCTTTATAAATCTGACACGAATTGTCGATATCCAGAACACATCATAAACAATGTTTCCCTTCGTCGCTGAGGAATTGAATATGGCGGCGTCAGTAGATTCTATTTTAAAACAGGAAAAGGGTTGGGTGATTGAACTTGGGGGAGCGATATAATATATTGACGATTATTTTTTAATTTAATTTATTGATTTCGTTATTATTTGATAATCAAATATTCACAACTTTCAATTTTTTTAAGATAGGATAAAATACGATGACAAATATCATATTGCTGTCAGCAAAAACACCCCCGTATGTAAAATGGTGAAAATTTTGGGGACTGTTTCGCCTAAAGTCTCGTAGGTTACTTCCGGGTGTCCGAGATATTTTGGCTCTTGGGTCTCTTGTTTGATTTTACAAAGCCAAACGAATTAAATGACGAAACATTGACTCAAATTTACGATACGGATAGGTGATCGACAACTATACTTTTTAAAAACAGTTTTATCACAAGTAATAAAAGTTTCGTGTGTGGCGAGATTCCGCGAGACTTTGCCACGTCTGTGTGTCTGTCACAGTACACGTCTTCACTCATATCCGGAAGGGACAAACATCATGGTAAGGAAAATCAAAAATATGGACATATTATTGTCATAATTGTGCTAAATTATATTTTCGAGTGATGTTTCTCCGTACACGAATGTATATACCGACGATCTCTCTGCACTTACCCTTTTCGACACCTTCTGGGGACGACAAGCCGACACTGTTGTACACTCTGGCTCTGCTGGCATACTACAGTGCTTCATTCAGTACATTGATTGAATCAGGGTTACAATGTGGACACTTTAAAAAAACAAAACCCCACCATTGAAACATTTTTCACCATGAATTCTAAGATCTTAATTTTGAATACAAATAATTATTCAAGTTGCAGTGAATCACTAAGTTACAGCTTGTATTGCAATGACTATGATTTACTTTGCCAGGACAACTTTAAATACAAGTAGTAATAGTATACAAAGTCATTTCACCTTGCCCTGCTGGAACAAAAATAATACATACTAACACCACACTATATTTTTATCCGCATTTTGAATACTGGCTTTAATCTTCCAACAAGGATCATGACAAATAGAATATATTCATTGTATATTCACCCTGAATTATTGAAATATAGCCTTTACCTTATTTTCCATTTATTGTTATATTCAAATATGAATTTATGATATTAAGATAATCTAGATGTATTTGTTCTAGTCTTTGCTGTGCACTGAAAATATAATATTAATTCTAAATGCAATTGAAACATATCAATTATTAGATAATACAGGTCTTCAAATTGTAAATGTACATGATTTTGTATTTTTTGAAAATTAATTTAATGTTCTATTTTTTTGTCCCATTTCTTTTCTTTCATGTTGACAGCCACTAAGACTAGATGTTAAGGTAAGTTATTCAAACTATAATTATCACATACATATTTTAATTATTTGTAATGACATGTTGCATGGTCTTTTGGGGAGTGGGTGTAAACATATATCTCCCCTCCAAGATCTATGGTGTAAGTAATAATAGGGTAGCAAGAACACCTGTTTGTACTATTATAAAAGGGTATCATTATTTGAAAAATTTTCACAAAAGATTTTCTGAAGAGTTTTGTATACAGCTGGTATTCAGTGACATCCAATGTTTTAGTGTGTATTGTTTTGGTGTTTTATCACTATGTACATCAATACTAAATCATTGTTAGGATTGTCTTTTCTTACTGGACACTAAGTCAGAACTCTTCCAATACAAATATTGTTCAGAATAGGAATTTTATTTATTTATTTATTTATTTATTTATTTATTTATTTATTTATTTATTTATTCATTGCATCCCTTTTGTATCATGCACTCACTTTAGTATGTTAGGAGCAGCAGTAGCAGAAATTAAAATACATACACTACTAAAAAAATTAGAGAAGATATGACTAGTATATAATCACATAGAGATTTTATTCATGTCCCTATCTATCTTAACCCTAACCTAAACTCCCAAGTCTGAATACATTGATATGTCTATTGTACAGTTTAGGATCCTGTAAATGGGACTTGCTCCCATTGGCCTTCCATTAAATAAATAAATAAATAAATAAATAAAAAAGTCTATCCACTGTTCTGCATTCTTGCCTTGTTATACAATGTGTATTATTTACATGAATGTCAAATGTTAATTTTTTTTATAATTTGATTTTCAGCGTAAATTGTCAGCACGGTCTGACCGTGTCAAGTGTGTAGATCTACATCCAACTGAACCATGGATGTTAGCTAGTTTGTACAATGGTAATGTACATGTATGGAATCATGAGTCACAGGTAAATACTCACTTCAACAATTTTACACATATTTTTTTTGGTATTACTTAATATACCAATTTGTGAATTGTTACAACTTACAAGATAACACTAGAGAATTTACCCACTTTGTAAGTTTGTAGTTTGGATATGTCAGACCTCTCTTGTACTCCTATGGTACAAACAAATCCATCCAAAATGATAGTGATTTATGGCTCATGGATTTTGATTGGATTTGAATGACGCCCACCTCGCTATACTTATAGTCTTCAAAAATACAAAGAAATAAGAGATATATGGATGTTATTGCTTATTGCTTATACAGTGTTGGACGTACAGAGGGTTGGACACAATTTGTGATGGATTCAAAATGCTGTTACAGTATGAATTGAAATATAACAAGTGATGACTTGCATAGTGCCAGAATTCACATACAAATGTACATTGTGACTGGTGTGTTAAAAGTGTACACTTCCACAAGTGAAGTAAACTTGGAGACTAACTTTGAAACCAATACTTCTAGTCTATCAACATCTTCATTCTTTATTTTGTCAAATCAGCTGTAATTTTTTTAAAGTATTTACTGTTTTGTGTGTGATTTACAGACCTTAGTGAAGTCTTTTGAAGTATGTGATCTACCTGTGAGAGCTGCCAGATTTGTAGCCAGAAAGAACTGGATTGTAACTGGATCAGTAAGTACATTGATCATATATACTGTAAACTTAGATATTTTTGCCACTAGAAACTTTTGCAATTTTACAGTCTTCAGCTCGTTCTCAAAGACCAATTTCCTCTAATTATCAGATTGGTGCATTGTGTTCATGTACAAGAAGGCATAGTAGTCACTACTTCTTTTTGTGTTTTTGTTTTCCAGCGAAATAAGTGAAAGTAAGTCTAGCAAAAATTTCCAGGTTTAAAATAGTCTGTTATCATGTCTACAGTACAAGTTTGAATGTGTAATCTGTTCTGATATTCATAACCTCCAAGTTGAAAGAAACTACCAATGCCACTGATGTTGTCTGGACTCCCCCCCCCCCCCCCCCTCCCATAAGTAACCATCGCCAAAAAAACCCCAATGCTATAGTATAGTATTCAGTTTTCTTGCTATCACAATCTTTAAAGTTAGTAAACAATGACATTTCTACGTCTTTGTAAGTCATGCCTCATCATCTACCAACCAAGTATGCTGCAGTCACTAAAATACATGCATGGTGTAGCGTAAAAGCCTTCAAATTCTATAGAAATACAGTTCAACAGAACATTATACTAGAAACCCAATATTAATTTTATGTATAAGTTTCTTGATAACACTCCAATGTTGATGATTGTCTAAAGAATGCTGTTCCACTCTGTATCTTCACTCCCTTTTGTAAGACTAAACCATAACATTGTTTAACTATTGCAGGATGACATGCAGATCCGAGTGTACAATTATAACACCCTGGAAAGAGTTCATTCATTTGAAGCTCACTCTGACTACCTACGTAGTATTGCTGTACATCCAACACAACCTTATATCTTAACTAGTAGTGGTAAGTTTAGCTAGCTGTACATCCAACACAAATTGATATGTTGAAAAAGATTGTTAGAGGCCACCTAACAACACCTCTTACTTCTGCGGACAGATTTCAAATCCTGGTCTGGGTTTTGATTAGAATTTGTTACACTGTAAGTAAATAGAGTGTCTGACTGTATTGAACAACAGAGATTTTCCACAGGAACTTTGTTTTCCTCGTGCATTAACACTGGGCCTATTAGGGTCAGCACTCTCAGGACTTCTTTGAAGACAAGTTAAAAAACATAAAGGGCCATTCTTGGCAAATAGAGATTAGTAACATAATGTATGTATATTTATCTTTAGATGACATGTTAATCAAGTTATGGGATTGGGAGAAGAAATGGCAATGTAGTCAAGTGTTTGAAGGTCATACACATTATGTTATGCAAATTGTTATTAACCCTAAAGACAACAATACATTTGCCAGTGCTTCCTTGGATAGAACTGTCAAGGTAAGTCACAACATACACACTCCATTTCAAAGAACTGTCAAGGTAAGTCACAACATACACTCCATTTCAAACTACCATTCATCAGCTCTGCTTGATACAACCATGCAGAAACTAATGCACATGCTACCCTTTCAGATAGCAAAATTGAATGAATACACTTTCTTGCTACATTTTTCTAAATGAAATGAACTAACATGCCACCGTACTGATATCAAATGCAGACATCAAAACATTGCTACATGCATGTCTGTGTCATCGTTGCAGTATGTTGAAATGGTTTATTTCATTTAGACAAAATGTAACAGGAAATTGCATCAATGGTCTGTAATTTCCACAAACACTAAAATCCCACAACATGTGAGTGCAAGTGTGGCCTATGCATGGTATTTACTTGTGGTGTTGTTATCAGTCATACTTTTATGAGCATAGCTAGTGAAAGTACAGTAGCAAACACCACAAGTATGTATATAATACTCCTATAGTATCCACACTGGCACCTATGCATTCTATAGCTCTGTTATTTTTACATATGATTATCGAAAACAGCAAATTTTGCAAAAAAATACTATTTGTTGCAGTTGCTTGATTTTATGTACATGTACCAATGCTGTGCTAATTTGCATACATAAAAAAAATATCCAACTTGTAGTGATTATGCTTTGGTTTATTTAGGTATGGCAGCTTGGTTCTAATGCACCAAACTTTACACTAGAAGGCCATGAAAAAGGAGTGAATTGTGTTGACTACTACAGTGGTGGTGATAAACCATATCTGATATCTGGAGCTGATGATAGAATAAGTAAAGTATGGGACTATCAAGTAAGTACTGTAGTAAACTTAATCACACCACATACACTGTTATTGGTCTGATCAAATCACATGATCTGTTACTGTGAACACTCATTGGTCTGATCAAATCACTTGATCTCTTACTGTGAACACTGTCATTGGTCCGAGCAAATCTCATGATCTGTTACTGTGAACACTGTCATTGGTCCGATCAAATCACATGATCTGTTACTGTGTTTACATAGGTTTTAGCTGCAAGATTACTATTGATATACATTATAAATAGTCTGTTTCCCACTGATGTTTTAGAACCATTGACCAAATCAATTCTGCTCAAAAATTGACATTGTTTACCAACCATGTGCTCTTTACCAAAATGTTTATAATGCCATACAGCTCAGATGTCATCATTACTAGTAAAAGCATCAGTATGAGTGTAAAATATGCAATATGATTTCAGCCTTCTCACTGACTTGTGTTATTAATTATTTGACAGTCAGAATTGAATCTCTGAAATTCTATGTTCTTGTAATCATGTAGAATGCATACCTATTACTTTCAAATATGTGATGCATTTGCAATATATTTTGGAATTCATAAAAAATTTGATGATGTTTGACTTGTTCTTGACATGTGCTAATATGTATAATATGAACTACAAGTTTGTTATCTGTTTTACTATAGAACAAGACATGTGTACAGACATTGGAAGGACATGCACAAAATGTAGCATGTGTTGCATTTCATCCAGAATTGCCAATCATTCTAACTGGGTCTGAAGATGGTAAGTAACGTTGTAATTGTTCATAAAACTTTGCAAAGAGTGTAGTCAGAGAAACTGGGGCAGGGTCTTACATAAGGTTTGAGTGTTTAATATTGAGGTATCTTGTTTCCTATATTACAGTGTTATGACAAAACAGTGTAATGTTGTGGTTTAGGAACATCAGCCTGGGTAGCACAGTTTGTAGTGCATTCTATTCTAGTGTTCAGGAGGTCATGGGTTTGAGTCCTGGACCAGCTACACTTTTGTCCTTGTCAGTTTAGTAATCCTTAGATTTTTTCACTGAAGAGCTCAGAGACTGATAGCACTTTCAAAGTTGCCAGTGTGATACCAGGAAACGATTTTCTTGGGTCAAGTGGTTGTATTAGTACAGTGTGTTTGCTAAAGTTTGGGAACCCTGGTAACAGAATTTGGGAAATACGGTAAAATTTGCGTAATTTCAAATACATTGTACCAGGATTTGGGTGAGGAATCCCAGTAAAATGACAGAGGAACTTAGGTAGATTTTACCTACTTACCACCCTTAACAGAAACACTGGTAAGGAACCCTGGTAAAATAACTGGGGACCTCGGATAGATTTTAGCTATTTACTGCCCTTAACAAAAACACTGGTAAATAACCCTGGTAACATGACTGGGGAACTCAGGTAGATTTTACCTACAGGTAGCTCAGGTATATTTTACCCGCTTACAATCCTTAACAAAAACACAATGATGCCATTTTTGTGTAAAGTGAAGTGGTTTGGAATATGATGTTCATATTATTAAGAGGGTGTACAAAAATTAAAAGACAGTTTGGTACCCAAGTTACTTCACAACATTGTACGTATACATTAAAATGTTTAAGGGAGAACACTGATGTATACATTACAATGTAAAAAATTGACAAGCAAGTTCATATTGTATATCATGTTTATCTTCTGTATTAGGTACTGTAAGGATCTGGCATGCTAACACATATCGTCTAGAGACTACTCTAAATTATGGATTGGAACGTGTCTGGACTGTGGCTTGCTTACGTGGATCTAACAACGTAGCACTTGGCTATGATGAGGGCAGTATAATGGTCAAAGTAAGTCTGGACATAGCTGTTTATTGGACTTTTAGATTTAGATTTTCAAGACAACAAAATTAGATATTGCAGAACAATACTTGAACCAGTCCTCCAAGACAGTAACAGTTTAAAATTTTCATTTTAAAAGTGTGTTTTATAAGTCATGACAATCATTTTATCAGTTTGACTCTTCATTCTCTTGTTTCTACTTCTTAGGCCACTGTCTTTCTTTTCTTCATATTCTAAAACAGTTTAGGCCAAATGATCAAGAACTCCTGACCATATCTTGACCAGTTCCTTCAAAAGTGTTGAATAATTCTTGTGTTTGTCTGGTATTCAGTTCTTGCATTGGTCATGAAGTGATAGCCACATTAATGAATACTTCTGGTAAAATTACCTTACCAAATGTACAAATATGCAACAAATAAACATGTACTTGGTTCAAAATATTTGTAACTGATTGTATTTTCTATGTGGTTGATAGCTTGGTCGTGAAGAACCAGCCATGTCCATGGATAGCAGTGGTAAAATTATCTGGGCTAAACATGCTGAAATACAACAGGCAAATCTGAAAACAGTAGCCGGTAAGTACACATGATTTAGTAACAGTAAACTTGGGTTCACCTTTGAAGGATCTAATCAGCTTTGTCTATGAAACCAAGGAGTAATATTATTTGACAGAGACAAACATAAAGAGCCAAATAACTTTAATTTAAGAATAATTGCTTAGGATACCAGAAAAACATTTAATTTTGTAAAGTGTATATCTGAAATGTAAATATATGATATAGGTAAAAATGATTTTCAAACATTATCAAGAGAAACATTAATAACAAAAATTTTAAAAGTCAGATGATAGCATCCATTGTAATTTTTACATCTAGTGATGCTTTTATTTAGGGTGATTAGAAATTGCTTTTTATAATGTTGAGACATACAAACGTACAAGTAGTACTAGAAATAATTACATAATGAGATTTTGGCAAGCTGTAATTTATTTATCAAATACTGTGTTGTTTGTTTGTTTGTAATACCATTTCATTTTGAATTGGAAATTGAGCATCTTTTGCAGTACTAATTGACTTTGCTTTCAACTTTATACAGAATTGGAAGTAAAAGATGGTGAACGTCTACCATTGGCTGTCAAAGATATGGGAAGTTGTGAAATTTATCCACAGACAATTTCACATAATCCAAATGGAAGGTCAGTCTGGCTAAATTGTCAGTTGTCTCTACTTTCTGTTGGACATCTTTTATGAGATATTTGCTAAACAAGTCTTGATGTTGATAGTTTGTCCAAAGTGATTTGGTACTCTTCAATAAATTACAATTTACTATATTACAAAGGTCAGACGTAATGACTTGTTGTGTCACTGACTATAAAATCATCATCAAATATTTTTGTCTTAAATCCAGGTTTGTAGTGGTATGTGGAGATGGAGAATATATTATCTATACAGCCATGGCTTTAAGAAATAAAGCTTTTGGATCAGCACAAGAATTTGTCTGGGCACAAGACTCTAATGAGTAAGTTATACGTTATGGGTCATCTTGTGTATGTAGTGGTACAGTACAAGACTCTAATGAGTAAGTTATGGATCATCTTGTAGTGGTACAATACTATAATATACTATATTAAAAAAGATCTAAACTAGATGTTATGACATTAAACAATCGATGCAGATCATTTTTTTGTCCTAAATTTTTGTGCTGGGAATTGCTCCTACCAATACTTCTATTTTAAGCAGATGAATACACACACACACACACACACACACACACACACACACACACACACACACACACACACACACACACACACACACACACACACACACACACACACACACACACACACACACACACACACAATCATACATTTCGACAGAAATTCATTCAGGTTTGGGACTACCTGACAGGACTATGTAGCACACGCCATGTCATGTCACTGTGGAACTGGCAAAGCTTTCCCAGCCAGTCCACCACAGTCTATGCGAGAGTCATCCATGCCCAGCAAGATAGCACCTGATTCACTAAAAGTGATTTATATATAGAATGACACGTGACAACATAGCCAGCTAAAATAATTGCATTGTTTAAATCTATATGAAGTCTAAATTTCATCACCCTTCTTGTCACCTCCACCCCTCAACACAGTTACACTATGATGATTAATGTGTATTGTCATTTGTTTTCACTTCCACCATAGATATGCAGTCAGAGAAGGATCATCCACAGTCAAACTCTTCAGAAGTTTCAAAGAAAGAAAGAGTTTTAAACCAGACTTTGGAACTGAAGGTAACAATCACTTTTACTCAGATCAATATAGCTAGAAATCTACCATGTATATGTGTTAGTACAAAGACTCTAGAGGCTATCCGTGGCTTTGAATTTGAAGATCTCTTTCACCACGTCTAGAGGGATGAGAAATCATGAACCAAAAGTTGTTGATGCAATAAGTAAACTCCAACTGTTAGAAGAAAGTAAAAGTGTATTAAGTAGCATCCTGATATGACAAATGTATCATATATGGATATTATGTAATGTTTCTGTTATCAGCTGATATGTATGTATTTCAAGTATTGGTGAGAGTGTGTTATACTGATATTTGTATATGATTGATATATTACAGGTATTTATGGTGGATATTTGTTGGGTGTACGTTCAGCAAGTGGATTGGCTTTCTATGACTGGGAAAATAATGAGTTAGTGAGAAGAATAGAGATTGCACCAAAAGTGGTAAGTTGTGATATATTTTTAGTAAAAGCATTGAATGAGTGGGTGGGTGGGTGGGTGAAAGGGAGGGAGGGAGGGAGGGAGAGAGAGAGACAGACAGACAGACAGACAGACAGACAGACAGACAGACAGACAGACAGACAGACAGACAGAGAGTGAGTGAGTGAGTGAGTGAGTGAGTGAGTGAGTGAGTGAGTGAGTGAGTGAGTGAGTGAGTGAGTGAGTGAGTGAGTGAGTGAGTGAGTGAGTGAGTGAGTGAGTGAGTGAGTGAGTGAGTGAGTGAGAGCGAGCAAGTGTGAGTGATTTAGAGAATGTGAGTGAGTGACTGAGTAAGTAAGTAAGTAAGTGTGAGTGATTGAGAGAATGTGAAAGTGCGAGTGAGTGAGAGAGGGCGTGAATGAGAGTGAGTGAGTGCATGTTTGTGCTTAATCACTCACTCAATGAAGTACAATGTTAGGATCTAAGTACATGTTGGATTGAATGAGCATGGAAAAAATGAATGAATGGATGAATACATGTGAGTTTGTGTGACTATAAATCTGTGTTATGTGCATTGTGTAAAGTTTGTGTCTTCTCACTCTTCATGTTAATCTTTCTGTCTAAACAAAGTATATTCATTCTTAATTCATAAACAGAAAATATAGATAAATTAAAGGAATAACTGAATGTGTACATGTTTATATTTCAGATCTACTGGTCAGACAGCGGTGAGTTAGTGGCTATCACAACTGAAGATTCTTTCTATATTCTCAAATACAATGCTGAAGCTGTGACTAAAGCCCAGGAAACTAATGAAGGTATTACAGAAGATGGTGTAGAAGATGCATTTGAGGTGAGACTATATGTCTTTGGTATCATGTGAATGCAAAATAATGTCATTGTATCTTGTATCAATGGTTTTCATTTCCAACATTGAAGAACGTTAAAGTCAAGTAAGACGCCAATTGTTGATTTTACTGAAAGTTTGGTGTAAGATTTATTGAAAGGTCAATTGACATCACTGCTACACTATAATTGTAGACTGGGTATGTGTTGTATGTTCTCATTTCTATTTGGACACTGCACATATCTCTAGCCTTGAATCATGTACAGTTAACACAGAGAATGTTTGCCAGAAAATTGTACATAACATGTACATTTACAGCTAAAACAGGGAGTGTTTGCCTTGTCGCTGCAACATGCCAATTCTAATATTTATGTCTAACAGTGTGAATTCCAAGATTACTAGATGTGAATGTACATCTAATGTTGTTCTTACATTATCTTGTTAGGTTGTCGGTGAAATCCAAGAAATTGTCAAGACTGGTCTTTGGGTTGGAGACTGTTTTATCTATACCAACTCTGTCAATAGATTGAATTATTATGTTGGTGGAGAAATTGTCACGATATCGCATATGGATAGGTGAGGACAAGAATTATAAAATATATAATAATTTATCATTTTGATAGAGACATTTTTATGATTTACAATATTCAATAAATACATAAATAGATGAAAGTCGTAGGAGAATATATCATTAATGATTACAAGAATCACTAGGACAGTAAAATGTAGTTACTTTGGAATGGTAAATTGGAAACAAATGCAATCTTTCAATCCATCTACTACAGACCTTTATCACGTAATTAGTCAGTGTTAATTTTTCTCTCAGAAGTGATGGAAGAATGAAAGTCATATGTTTCTTAACTTATTGACATTTTGTATTCATTTTCAGAGTGATGTATTTACTTGGATACATTCCCCGTGATAATCGTTTGTATCTCGGAGACAAAGAACTCAATGTTATTAGTTTTGAACTGTTGCTATCAGTCCTAGAGTACCAAACTGCCGTCATGAGAAGAGATTTTGAAACAGCAGACAAAGTACTACCCACAATTCCAAAGGAACAGAGAACAAGGGTGGCACATTTCCTAGAAAAACAGGTATGTTGATCTATACTGAGTTTAAATGAAGTATAGCCAGAAATGCTTTGTAATAATTATAATCATTATTTAGGCAAGATAGTTCTTTAAACATCAGTGCCTCTCTCCCAAGAAGTCCAGTGACAGCTGCCCCTGATGGGTTCTGTGTTTATGCAGGAGGAACTGGAATGCTAGGTGAAAACCTGTGTTGTTAGGTAGAGTCAAATTAAATGACACACTTTTTAAAAATTAATACAGCGTGGCAAATTTAATCACACCCTGACCAAGGCTGAAAATGTAACTGCAGTGAAAAGATGCAAATGGTTTACCCACTCTATTACCGTAGTTACTAGATATCTTAGATGAAGTAAAGAGTAGATGGATGGTATTGTTGGAAGTAGGCCTAGTCCTTCATAGGATCCACCTCTGTCTGGTGTCCATCAAAATATTTCACTCTTTAACCCCTTCAAAACTGAAAACATTCCCGCCAAATTGTTTGGACAAAATTCTTGTTTTATGTAAGTTTTTGGCATATATCAACTTCATTTTAGACTGGAAATAAAGAAATGTTACTTCCTAATAAAGTAATATTATTGTAATTATGAAAATATTCATATAAATTGGGTCCCCATATTATTGAAAACTCATCTCTAGTCATGAAAGGGTTAACTTGCTATTTCATAATTTCTTGATTTTTTTACCTATTAGGGTTTCAAGCCTCAAGCACTTGCAGTATCTACAGATCCAGAACATCGATTTGAATTAGCATTACAACTTGGTGAACTCAAAATTTCCTATGATATCGCCAAGGAAGCAGAGGTAAGCTACTGTTGCTATGGTAACAACTATGATGTGACATGCCATGAAAGTTTTATTTCTGCCATTGACTTGCCAACAAACTTAGTTTGTTTTCATTCTTTTTATTAATCTGACTAGTCATTTGTTTGTATATTATCACTGCTTTGTCTTAGAAAGAAAAATATGGTAGAGTTTTGACCTTGGAAATTGACCTTAATGTGAACTTTGACCTTTGTTATTTCAGAGTGAAGAGAAATGGAAACAATTAGCTGAATTGGCAACCTCTAAATGTGAATTCAAGTTGGCTTCTGAATGTCTTCACCAAGCTCAAGATTATGGTGGCCTGTTGCTACTGGCAACATGTTCTGGTGATGTTGGCATGGTAGAGAAGCTTGGTGAGGCATCACAACATGAAGACAAAAACAATGTAGCATTCCTATCCTACTTTCTCATGGGACAGTAAGTCACAGTTTTATCATTTCAGAACGATAGGAAGATTCTTGTAAAATCAGCAGATGAGAATAAAAATATTTTGAATCTTCAACTAGTTTTATACCTCAGCAGCTTTTCTCAAGAAAATTAATTTTAATGGTGTAGGAATAGAATCATAGCAACCCCACATAGCAACCACACATAGCAACCACACATAGCAACCACACATGAAATGCGAGTAGAATATTTAACATCCAGAAAATGTCTTTGATGATGAACGATATCTTTCTATTCTAGGAAGTACTCACTTTCAATCAAAGCTTTAAGCACTAAATGAATTCTACAACTTTTTTTTGAGTCTTGATGCTTTAGAAGGTCTCTTTTGATTCATGTATAGATAAGTTGATTGATTGGTTTATGGATGGATGGATGGATGGAGAGATTGATTGATTAATTGATTGATTGATTGATTAATTGATTGATTGATCATTTGATCGAGCAATCATTTGATTGGTTGATGGATTGATTGATTGATAATGTTATTGATTATTGTGTTTTATCCCTTGTTATTTACAGGACTGAGAAATGTCTGGATCTGTTATGTGAAACAGGGCGACTACCAGAGGCTGCTTTCCTGGCAAGAACCTACATGCCAAGCAAAGTTTCAGAGTATGTATCACACAATTTAGTTCTAGGCAAATTGAAAAATAAAACCTCTCTCCTAAAGGTTCCCAGTTACAATGTACTCCCTGGATTCAGAATATACTAGACATTTTATTTATTATTTGGTATTAACCAAGTTTGAGTATTTATCAGATGTTTATATTTTAGAATTTATTTTTTATTTTATTTTATTTAAACTTTATTTAAAGAGGGTTAAAAATCATACAGATAACCTGGTTAGCTAAAAGCTAGTCTTCTCCAGGGCCCTCGAAAGACAATAAAACAGGATAAGTTAAAACACACACAGAAATACATATAAGACAAATACAATATACAATATGCAGGAATCATAAACAAATTAAATACAATATGCAGGAAACAATGAAACTCATTTAAAATATGCTTCTATAAAATTTGTCTTAAAAACACTAAAAGATGGTGAACTCCGAACTTTTTCAGTAAGCTTATTAAAATTGATTGCACCAGCATGTCTTAATGCTCTGGATGTTGACATTAATTTGTTTGTGGGGACATATAGGACATTGTTTTGGCTGCTGAGTCTGGTATTGCGGGATGATACATTATTTATCCTTGTAAACATGTCTGAAATATATTGAGGTGTCAGAATGTCAGTCATTCATATTCAGTATGGAATTTTAGTCAAATAAAGTCAAACATTGTTTTTCAATTGATGGACAATCGTAACTCTCAAATACTGACTTGAGTTAATTATTATTTCTTACAGAATTGTAAAGTTGTGGAGAGAAAGTTTAGCAAAGACCAACAAGAAAGCTGCTGACTCATTAGCTGATCCAACAGAATATGAGAATTTATTTGTTGGTTTGAAAGAAGCATTCGTTGCTGAACAATATCTAAAGAAAGTACAAAAAGTTTTACCTGCAGCAGCATATCCACATGCACCGGTATGTAACAAGTTATCATGGGGGAAAATTGTGTCTCTCTGTCTGTCCTTATCTCTGTGTATATATCTGTCTATGTCTCTATGTCTCTGTCTCTCTGTCTCTCTCTGTCTCTCTCTGTCTCTCTCTCTGTCTCTCTCTCTGTCTCTCTCTCTCTCTCTCTCTCTCTCTCTCTCTCTCTCTCTCTCCCTCTCTCTCTCTCTCTCTCTCTCTCTCTCTATCTCTCTCTTTCTCTCTCTCTCTCTCTCTCTCTCTCTCTGTGTGTGTCTCTCTCTCTCTTTCTCGCTCTTTGTCTTCGTCTCTCTGTCTGTCTGTCTCTGTCGTGAGTCTGTCAGTATCTATGTGTGTGCTCTCTCTACATGTATATGTCGATGTTTGTGTCGATGGATGGATTAATGTGTCTGTGTCTGCCTTTCCAATGCTAGGTAGATGGATATGTGTTTGATATGTGTGTTTTGGAGGGTATGCATGAATGTATGTGAGGAGTTTGTATAGACAATTGTATTAATGTATGTAATGATTATGTTATGTGTAGCATGACATATTCATCTGTCGTCATTCTCCACTGCCAGTTTTTGATGCACTATACTACTGTACCCTGAAGGAGACCTCCTGTGTGAGGTTGAAACATTGGTAATAAAGTTTATGTTTAGTGAACAGAAAGTAACAAATCAGTGTGTGTGTATGTCTTTGTGAAAATGGCATGACTTAGATGTGATTCTGATTTGATTCCCATAGAATACATATGATCGTAATGTGTTTGAAGAAATGCAACAAGCAGCAGACCAAGGTGACTTTACACCGGTAAGTCAATGTTAAGTTGAGTGTAAAATGATTCAGTATATATACACAGTCTGCTATGTGTAGAGCTGAGTTTATTAATCTAACATTCTATAACATGTTCACCTTGGCACTGGAGTGGATTGCACTATCAACACACAAACAAACAAACACACACACACACACACACACATATGCACACACACAGACACACACACACAGACATACACACACACATGCACACACACCCACACACACACGCACACACACCCACACACACACATGCACACACGCACATGCATGCATGCATGCATACGTGCACACTCATACACACACACTCATACACGCACACACACAACAATTAAATACAAGTTGTTTTCAAGACAATCTAAATTTCAGATAAAGTGTGTTGAAAAATTGAAAACAAGTGGGCAATGTGTTGTTTTGAAAAAAATGAACGATCTCATTTGTTTTTAAAAATTGAACACAATTTGAGATGAATTGTTTTGATAATCAGCACACATTCAAGATAAAAAGCTAACCATAAATCCGTCATTCTGTGTTTTCATAGAATGAAGAAGTAGCAAATAAAGAGGAGGAGGAGGAGGATGAAGAAGAGGAGAATGTTGCCAAGGAAACCATTTCATTATCACCTGCTAAGAGACTGGAAGAAAATCTTGAAAAGGATGACGAGAATTTAGAAAATAAAGATTTTGATTTTGACTTAGATAAAGATATTGAAAATTTGAATTTAGATGAAAATATTGACACAAATGACGTGAATTTAGATGAAGATCTTTTAGAAGATTAGGAGCAGTGTAAAACAAAAACAAATATTTGTAAATGTGAGGTTGAAAGTTAGTTTGTAAGGTACACCATGTCACATTGTCAAGGGCGCCCTCACACATCGACCAACTCCTTCCCTGTGAGTGATAGCTGATAGTGTGGCATGAACTTTGTGTCCTACAGACTAGTAGAAAGTTTATAAATCACACATGTCAGTATTTGGTAAAAGTCTCAGTGGCTGTAACTTTTAGCAGTTTTTGTCATATCTGTGTTTTGTAAAATGACATACTTGCCTTGTACTTTGTACTTTATCACAATGCAGTCATGCTCTTAAATACAACTTGTAAGCTTATGACACTATATTACTACCAAACGAGAGTGAACATAGACTTCCAATTAGGCAACACATCGATTTGTACACCTCATGTTTTTTGCTATGAATGACGCAAACAAAATACAGACAATGATAGTGTGCACTCACATGAAATGTTACACATAAAGGGATTTATAGTATCCACGGATACCTTATCCCTCAACTGAACTGAACTGAACACGAAATACAGACACTTATAGTGTACATGTTTTCTCACTGTGAATAGAGTTCACATACGTGCACACTATCAGTGCCGTACTTTATGTAATTCAAACAAAAAGTGTTGTGTGAGACATAAAAAAACAGTGTGCTGCGTAATTGAAACTCTACAGTCATTCTGGTTTGGTAGTACTTTGCTGTGGAAAACAGTTATGATGTGTATATAAACGTAGTTGATACTCAAACTAGTGCGGTATCATTTTTTCTCAACATGACGTGACATGATGTTAACACTGAAAACCCAGGGTTTGAATCCAACAGACTTGAATAACTACCGGTACTATCTTAACAGTGTCTGGGATTAGTGCAGGACCAACTGTCTTTATTACTGTTTGACTGTTTTCTTACATTGGCCTTTATTAGTGTTTAACTGCATTTTTAGACCATTGTCTGTGATATGATGATTAGAAAGCTTTAAAGTTACATCTACTGAGTTTTAGTGAATGGGTCATGTAATGCATATTTATCTAACTGACACATTAGGTGATTTACTCTGTACATACTTTATATCAACAGTTCTACTTATATTCAATGCTAGAACATACACATCAATCATCATTTTCATTCTTTATGCATAACGCTTGAGTTTGATCAAAACAGACATACAGCGAAACACACAGAATAGTGTCTATTGGATGGTGGAATACTAAAATTATCTGCCATGTATAGGGGTACTACTATGGAAACCATGCTATCAGAACAGTAAGATAAACACAAAATAAAACTATTGTTGCAACATGGTGATAAAATAATACTCACATTAGGGGGGTGTCTCTGATAGCAAGTTTTTCTAAAGTTGCTGCACAATAAATCTCATTCAGTGTTAACACTATCTTGATTACAGGGTGATTATATCCACATAACCAAGTCATTGCAATCATCGACTTGTGTAATCTACCACACAACAGTAATAATTTGTATTCATCTTAGTTTGTTGATAGCTTGGTTTCCATAGTAATATCTGATGATATTGATATTCAGTGTCTTACAAATTTTCATAAATATCCCTTATCAGTCTTTGAATTTGTGGTTATCTGGAAATAACTGATACTTCTTTTGGTTTGTCTTTGTAATAAATTGTAATTACAAATATTACCATTGGGATGGTAAAACTGGTGTAAGTTCTCCTTTTGAAAATTATCAAAGATTGGCAATTTGTGATAGAATCTAGACTGAGATAAATTCCGATTACAAGAATTTGTAAAAGAAATCTCCAAATTTGATGACAATATGTCATTAAACACACTCTTTCATGGCAACACTGTCTTGTACCCTTTTATGGCCGTGCTATGTTTGTACCCTTTTATGGTAATGCAAATGCTTTGCCTATTACCCTTTTATGTCAACACTGTCTTGTACCCCTTTATGGTTATGCTATGTTTGTACCCTTTTATGGTAATGCAAATGCTTTGCCTATTACCCTTTATTGTTATGTTTACCCCATTGTAGCCCTACTATGTTTGTACCCTTTTATGGTAAAATCTACATATTTTGTCTATTACCCTTTTATGGTAATGCTGTTGTGTACCTCATTAAAGCCATGCTATGTCTGTACCCTTTTGTGGTAAATAAATGCCTTGTGCATTACCCTTTTATGGCAATGTTGTCTGAATAAGTTCTCCATTGCCACCAAGAACTGTGCTGTGTCAACCATGTTTTATTTTCTGACTATTTATTTGGGAAGACATTTATATTTTATAGTAGATAGTAGAGTAATGGTGATACTAAGATACTAAACTTCTATTAATAAACACATGTGATAATCACAGTACTCTATACTCCACCAATTATCAGACATTATACTCTTTTTTTTCATAGATTTTATTGCAAGAACATCCTGGTGATTAGACATCTCTGTTAGGGTAAATCGGGCAAGCTAGTAATGTTGTCATGGAAACAAATCTTTCATTGGGCAAATTATGTACATGTGTATTTTTCTTATACTTGCTGAAAGAAGCCATACAGATGTGGATTGTCATGTTACCATGGTGATATAGATATTTCATGTTGCCATGGAATTTATTTAAATGGCAATAAAAGGAATACAATACTAAATTCATCTATTTCAGTGACTGTATGTGTGTGTGTGACAAACACTGTAGACAGACAAATAGACATAATCACAGTGCAATAGTGTCACTGCATCTCTCTCTCTCTCTCTCTCTCTCTCTCTCTCTCTCTCTTTCTCTCATCCTTCTCTTCTACCATTTATGTAATGAAAATTAAAAACAAAACAGCAGAACTACTTCCATGTTGTCACTTATTTTAATAATATTTGCACGTAAAGTCAAGTGTACGAAAGTCAAAACCTTTACATGTAAAGAAACAAAAAACATGTATGATAAGCCCGGGACAATAAGCACAATGACAAAAGCAAATACATAATGATAATTACGATGAATGTATAATTTCATGATTTCAGATATGCTTTGAAATCGATTTCCGTGCCTATAACGTTCACCGTGTAAACACGTTGATACACACTATAGTATAATGTATTATATTGATACACTGAGTATGGAGTGCAGCAGAGCATGAGGTTGGTGCAATATCTGCGTGCTAACCCGACTCGAGTTCATTAAACAGCTTACACCATGTTCGCACCAATCACGAATTTACAAACATATATTATTAAGGATAAAATGATTTCTTGGTCCAATATTATTGTTAAATGCAGCTGAATAACACCTTCAAAATGATGAATCCTCACCCGACTGAACGTGTTGGAAAGTTTAGGGTTATTGAATGGACAGAGCAAACACACCTGTGTGTGGTCACAAATTTAAGGATGTGTACACAAATTAGCAAGTTATTGCGCGCAACAGGCCAGCGATTGGTCAATCGTTTCAACTAATATCTGGCAACTTGTGGAACACGTGTTTCGATCAGTTTTGTCATTCCGCGTCCGGGATTTGATTTTGATGTGAGATGACAGCCATGCCATGGGTACTATACGTTGTGGGACGTTTGTAGGTAGTTATCTTGTTTGGCGGCTTCTCCATGATTTCGGGAACAGACTGGTGAGTAAAATGTAATCCTGGTGTTCTCTAAATGCTTACGTCATCTTCATTGTTCGTCTTTGTCCACAAAACTTTAGACAGGTGTGGACACCGGCTCTACATGCCTCAAAATCTTACGTGATTTCACAGACCACTGGATTATCACGTGCACTATCGCCCCTTTAATAAGTCTGTTTGATAGCCACGGTCATTTTCTACGCCATTTCAGTGCAGATATGTAGTGCACGTTTTTAAAAATTTATATCATACTTGCATTTTTTGTCTCATAAAATGTTTTCTCCATTTATCAGCTTCTCGAATTGTGAAAACCTCCAAAAATTATCGGCAAGTTAGGGACATTATTTACCGTTATTCTGTCATTGTTGTTTAGGTGTACAGCCATATATTTTATAATTGTCAAGCCGATTCATATTTGGCACTATCTTTATATTTTTGACCTGCAGAAAGACCGAATTTGATCAGTATATTCTCTCCCGTTGCTCTAGATAAGGTATCAGCTAGTGTAGGCATTGAAGTACCAGTTGTAATAGTTTGAAACTAGTCACAATAGTTGTTGCGTTGGGTTTTATTTTTGAATGTTGTTGTTGTTGTTGTTGTTGTTGTTGTTGTTGTTGTTGTTTCTTGGTTTGCACTAAAGTTAGTTTTGAGTGCAACCCTAGAAGAATATACAAATAAGAAAGGTCAAAACGAAAAACTTATGTTCAAATTATTGCATCTATGGCTTAGCCATAATTATTAAAACTAACACACATCACATTCTGTGCTTTATGCAATTATTGATGAGATGTTCAATACCAATGCAATAATTTTTATAGTGTAAAAAGCAGCGTCTTAATATTGTATCATACCAGTTAGATGAAGAACTGTACCGGTTTCGCTTTCTACGTCGCTCTCGGCCCTCTTTGCAAACCACGTAAGAAAATAAACAGTAAAAAGAACAACGTTGAGTCACACAAAATAAAGTACTGTATTAAAAAAAAAAAGATTTTTTTAAAGTATTGTAAATAAAAACAAAGCTACAATTATTGCAGCTACGTACAAGTGCAATATTTGGATATTGCATCTAACCAGTGTGAAAAGTAGTAATTTATAATTAAATAAGCTTACTTGAAGAAAGTTTCATCCTCCAAATATATCAATATAATAAATATAAAGTTATCCATGCACTTTTAATAATGTTAATATCAACGACTCAGTGATCAACAATGTAATAATTTTTCTTCTGGAAAAAGGGGACAGAATTACAGAAATGGTATTCGAAATATTGGTCCGTATTGATATAAAACTTTTGCGTGAAAAACAAATGCGTTTGTACTGTTATATCTTTTTCACACAAGAAATGGCACTTGGACAATTTTGTCGAAAATTGCCAGAATGATGTACACGTAAAACAAAAAAAAATTACTATATATAACGTTGATGTTCAACAGACAGATATACACAAGCAGACACACACGTACACGCGCGTACTTACACACATACACTTGATGCCTCAAATTATGACAACGTCAGACCACAAAAAAGAGTCACAACCAAGAACCAGTGGCATGGCAGTATTAAACAAGTGCAGGCTTCATATTATAACGTCTTCGGGTCAAAGGTCAGACTACGTGTTCCTGGCCAACTCATCGGGTTGTGACGCGGCAAAATCATTATGATGGGTACTTACTGATTCCGTTGTGACAAGGGAACGATCTATATACATGTAGACAACAGGCCAGGTCACTACGTATTATTATCACCACTGATTGTGTATTTTCAACGGACTTTGATCACTGTTCGGTCGTCAACTCACAATCACGTTACAAGTTTGTTGCATTGCGGTGATCGTAACAACCCACGGTGAGTGAAATAACATCCATACTATTCACTTACTAGATTGTAAGATGATGTAGGGATGTAGAGACCTTGATAAATATTGTATTTACGTATTCAGATGTTTCAAAGATTTCTAGAATTATGGAAAACACTTTGCCGGAACTTTACCAATAGTTAAATCTACGATGATAACCCGAGAGAGATAGACCGTCTTTTGGTGCATATAATTTCAGATCTCACATAATGCTTACACGTTTGATATTTTGTAATTATGTCCGAGGTTACTGTTTAAGACATAATTCTGAGGTGTCATAAAAACTTATTTAATTTCTTAATGAAGGGTCTTACTAGGAATCGCCTGTTGCAGCAGTCGGCCATTGTGTTTGGTAGAAAATTAACTCCATGTCATCCAGAGATGAGATGGGGGGGGGGGGGGGGGGTATGCCACCACGTTTTATTTCAAAACCCCAATGTTTAATATATGTATTCACACACACATGATACTTTGTAAAATATTCCACATGGGTTATGTAAATGTTTGAAAATGTTGATTTGTTTAAACAAAATATACAATATGAATGAAAAGGTTAAAATATGAATTTTAATATAAATAACATAAAAATGAAATTCATTATTCTACAGATTTTAAACCCAATGTTTATTTTTGTAAAAACGAATAAAA
Source organism: Glandiceps talaboti (assembly GCF_964340395.1). Taxonomy (NCBI): domain Eukaryota; kingdom Metazoa; phylum Hemichordata; class Enteropneusta; family Spengelidae; genus Glandiceps; species Glandiceps talaboti. The sequence goes on from NC_135569.1 coordinate 3,521,578, forward strand.
TGGATATTAAATATATCTTTCATATTTCTCTTGTTATTTTTAGGCAATGAAACTAAACATCAAGGTAAGATTATACAATATTGTGATGGAGGGGGGGGGGTGTACACAATGGGGGGAGGTGGATCTGCAGAGATGGTGGTGCAATTGGTGTTTCTTGGCAACTGTATGAAATTTATCATTTGTGATGTGAGATCATTATAACTCTCCGAAACCCAAAGTTTACGAACATTCCTTTATTTTCTAACGAAACCTTTTTAAAAATGGCAATCATAGAGAAGAAAATTAAACAATTTAATCTTCACATGTGACTAAATTCTTGATTTCTTCAAGTTAGTGATTTCTTCGCCATCTGTTATTATTCCAGCGTCACTTCTCAGCAAGATCTTCTAGAGTGAAATGTTTGGATATACATCCAAATGAACCATGGTTACTAGCAGCTCTATTTGGCGGAAAAATCCAAATATGGAATCATGACACCCAGGTGAGTTATTTAAAAACTTCTCAATTCTTAAAGTGGTACAAGCTGAGTTTATGTCTCTCCAATAAAAATATTGTGAAACTACTGATTTAGTTGATAACGATTGATAATAAATAGATACTTTATAAGCTACACTCAGAGTTGTAACTTAATAGTGTGTGTTTCATTTTTATAGACGTTAGTCAAGAATGTTGAAGTGAATGAATTGCCAGTAAGAGCTGCCAAGTTTATCGCCAGGAAGAATTGGTTTATAGCTGGTTCTGTAAGTATATGTTATGTGTTGTATTTTCATTTAACTCCGTATGCATCTCATAAATAAACAATTTGAACAGTTTTTGTTACTTTTTACAAGAAAACTTAAAACCCATTCTCAGTTCAAATCAAGAAAATAATGAGGGGTCACGATATAAGTTGTTTAAATCTGGTGTCAAAATGATTTTAGAATCCAATATGGCCGCAAACTACATAGAGTTCTATATGGCCACTGAGGGCAGTGTTAATTCTGTTGGGAAATAAAAGATTGATGATTTCCTTGAAAACAAGACATTACTTCAAACATTATTTCAAAAGTACCTGGAACAAGCTTTCATTTTTTGAAGGGATTTTGAAATTTTGAGCAAATTTTGAAGGAATTTTAAGGAGGTTGATTTTCAGGAAAAATAAACCCATAGGCACTACCTTAAAACACCCATAGGCACTACCTTAAAACACCAATGTTTGAATGCCATAGTTTTGCCATTTCAAATTAACTTTTGAAAAATAATACCAGGATGACATAGATAATAATTTTATATTAATATTCTATAATGACTTGCACAGGTCATAACACACAAGCCGTTGAAAGTTTTTTAGTTTTCTAGCAAAAAAAGCTTTCCATCTGACTTGGTCAACAAGCTTTATCAGAATTTTATAACGTTATGAAAAGTTTGAGTGCCTTAGATTTCAAGGCCAAGTTCACCAAGGCTTTTTGTTTTGTTCTGTTTCAGGATGATATGATGTTAAGAGTATACAACTACAACACACAAGAACAGATTCAATCGATAGACGCTCATTCTGACTTTATACGATGTATTGCAGTACACCCAACACAACCATATGTTATCAGCAGTAGTGGTAAGTAGTATGGTTCCCCCAACAAACAAACAAACAACAACACAACCATACATATTAACTCTTTTAGAATGTTCATGTAGAAAATAGTATTGAAATGTAGAATAAAACTCAAACTGATTTATATCATACCAATTTCTTCCTTGTTTTAGCCCCCTCAAAAAAAGAATTGTTTCTGGTCAGCCTGTGCATCACTTACATACCCCAGCATTTTTTTTAGGTTTATCCAGCCCATGCAGTTTGCAGATTCGTGGGGAAACACAAAAATAACCCTCCCTACTCAGTGAAGACAACTGCAGAACCAATCATGAACAAGCAAATGACATCTACCCTACATACACACTTGCTCTAAAGTACTAAATAAAAAGAACAGTAACTGCCATAAATAGTAGATTGAGTGACAGGTTTGTTGAGAATTAAGAAAAAAATTGTGCGTTGCACCATTTTAGACAAACTGTCCTGACCAGAAAAAATTCTTTTTTATTTTGGCCTTATCAGACAGTGATGTTGATTTGTGATCACAGTGAGATAACATTTATTATTTTATATATATATTTTACTATCATTGATTCGTTTTTGCTTTGCTGTTCATTTATTTCACCGCAGGACTGTGTGTTCTTTACCCTACCACTTGCACTGTGTATTTTAAATTTTGCATATTCTTTTTAGAGTTTCTGTACATCGCACTGTGACGTATGTGTAGTGAAATTAAAATAATAAAATAAATAATAATAATAATAATAATAATATGTGCAAGTGTTATCAATATCTGTATTTTATTTTTATGTAATTTGTAACAAAAAAACATGTGAGATATATTGTATCAAATAATTGAAACTCTATGCTGTCTCTAGTTTGGTAGTAAGAATGACTATTTATTTGTACTTTCAGATGATATGGTGTCTCTAGTTTGGTAGTAAGAGTGACTATTTATTTGTACTTTCAGATGATATGGTGTCTCTAGTTTGGTAGTAAGAATGACTATTTATTTGTACTTTCAGATGACATGGTGTCTCTAGTTTGGTAGTAAGAATGACTATTTATTTACTTTCAGATGACATGGTGATCAAATTATGGAATTGGGAAAATAAATGGAGATGTGAACAAGTCTATGAAGGTCATTACCACTATGTTATGCAGATTGCTATCAATCCTAAAGATAACAACACCTTTGCTAGTGCTTCCCTGGATACTACCATCAAAGTGAGTCTGATATGTTACCATGGAAATGATGAAATAATAAAATGTTCACTCCTTCAATGATAACAGCTTTTGTATTTACTACTGAGATGTTGATAAGTTGATACAAATTTACTTCTAATGTGAGATATGGTGCTGGGTTTCTGGTAGTATTTTAATGTGTTTACCATCATGTTTTTACATTACATCGATCATAGGGGTGTGACCACTACAGTTTTCATCAGATTTTACATCATATAAAACGTATGATGTCGCACTTGTGAACGTTTGTTTAGGGGAGGGAGTTTAGACCTAAACAAACGATGTTCACTTGTTGAGCTTGTGTGACCCTAAGTTGTCTCACTTTACACTGTATATTTGTTGGTATGACAGCAAAAGTCCAATTTGCATATAGACTTGTCTAACTTTATACTTTGTGTTTGTAGGTATGGCAGCTTGGCTCCAACTTCTCTAACTTCACCCTACAAGGTCATGAGGGTGGTGTGAACTGTGTTGACTACTACAGTGGTGGTGACAAACCATATCTGATATCTGGAAGTGACGATCATACAGTGAAAGTCTGGGACTATCAAAATAAAACTTGTGTTCAGACATTGAGAGGTCATTCTAACAATGTGACTACGGTCAGCTTCCATCCACAGTTACCCATAATTATTAGTGGTGGAGAAGATGGTAAGTTGACTATGACTTCATATTTGAAAAATCAATGAAACAGCATATGCCAAGTCTGTGTTTGTAACTCAATACATTGCAAAAAACTAAAAAATGTGGTTACGGTTTTGCAATTTATTGAATTAACCCATTATTCTCTTTTAACACTGTCTGCAGACAATATCCGTATTTGGCATTCCAGTACCTATCGACATGAAAAAACACTAAACTATGGATTAGAGAGAAGTTGGACTATTGCCACTTTACAAGGATCTAACGCGGTTGCCATTGGATTTGATGAAGGAACTGTTATGCTCAAGGTATGTATTTGGGAAACATTCATTTGTACTAACAATATCATCTATAATTCCTAATCAGCAGTATGTATGAAAGCAGTTGTAAGAAAATAATTTGTTCCAAACTCAGAGAGTAAATAATTTTCTGAGTATAGTTTGGCTAAATGACTCGGCCTTCTTTTCATATACGATTTAAAACATTGAATTGTTGATGGTTTGACCAGTGAGCCAGTTTCACATTCAGTTTTTAGCCTCTCCACTCTTGATGCATGGCTTCAAGTCCAAGTTGATGCAGAATACAAACGTTTACCATCAACATTTCAACTTTTGAATTGTATACAATAATAGCTGAAGAAAGCCGAGTGAAATATTCTTTATGATTTCACTTTGGTACTAATACAAAATATAATGCCAGAGCAAGGAAATGTTTTTGGTTGTAAAATAATTTGGAGTTTTTGATTTTGAAGTAAATATTGATATTGAATTACTTTCTTTCTTTCTTTCTTTCTTTCTTTCTTATCCAAATTTTATGTGTTTTAGCTCATGTTTTCTTGAAGCCAAGATTTTAATGTAACAGTCAAAAAATATTTGAAATATAATGAAACTGACTGTAACTGTATTTTTCATTTGGTTAATAGCTTGGTCGTGAAGAACCAGCCATGTCCATGGACAGCAGTGGTAAAATTATCTGGGCAAAACATTCTGAAATACAACAAGCAAATCTGAAATCTGTTCAAGGTAAAGTGTAAATACAAACATGTAGTTTCATGTCTGTTCAAGTTATAGAGACAAGATTTCTGCTAAAATGAACCAATACACCATACTGTTACTGTATAAGTATGTGCCACATACTTTGCCTTTGCCATTTGTTTTATTGACTAGCTTAAGTCCTTGGGCAAGATTTGACCATCACTGTGCCCCAGCTGTATAAAGGGGAACCTGGTAGGACAGTGAACAAGTGTACGTTTATGATCTCTGTTGTGTGTCTTGTAATGTATGTATTATTTATTTTAACTATTGTATTGTATTAGAGAATGATATATGTATTACCGTAACCAGCCATATTTTGATAAGTTTACAAGACTCATGAGAACCACCAATATTCAGACTTTGAGAAATATTGCATTTTTTTGACACTCGGCATTCAAAATCCGAGTCGATAATGAACAGTATTCCATGATGTTAGACATAGCTATTAATACCATATTGATTTATTTCGATTTTTTTTGTCTGTATATGTTCTTTATTTATTTATTTATTTATTTTCTGTAACTCTTCTAGTGTCCATTTGTTATATCTTGATACATTTCTACCTAAGGCCAGTGACCAAAGTACCGAATAAACCATGTAGATATTAGAGAATGTTAGTTATTGTGTCTGTTCAGGTCTGGAAATGAAAGATGGTGAACGATTACCATTAGCTGTCAAAGATATGGGAAGTTGTGAAATTTATCCACAGACAATTTCACATAGTCCTAATGGAAGGTCAGTTTCACTTGTTTACGTTGTATGTTTTGCATAGTGTATAGACTATGTTACTTACTACCAAACTAGAGAGAGTATACAGTTTCACTTATTTACATTCTATGATTTACATAGTGTATAGACTATGTTACCTACTACCAAACTAGAGAGAGTATACAGTTTCGATAAGGCGACATGATCTTTTTTATTTCTCGCACATTGGTTGTTACGAATCACACATCGAAGAAAATGCAGACATTGACAGCATGCTACTCTTCAACTAAGTTGAACTTACTGTGAAAACAATGCAAGACATTAGATTACTACATTGTTGTGTCACTGACTATAAAATCATTCAACATTTCTGTCTTAAATCCAGGTTTGTAGTGGTATGTGGAGATGGAGAATATATTATCTACACAGCCATGGCTTTAAGAAATAAAGCTTTTGGATCAGCACAAGAATTTGTCTGGGCACAAGACTCTAATGAGTAAGTTATGGTTCATCTTGTCTATGTAGTGGTACAGTACAAGACTATAATGAACAAGTTATGGGTCATCTTGTCTATTTAGTTTTACAATACTAAGTATAAAACTATGGAATTTGTCATTCTGATGAAGATATCGCCACCTAGTGGTCAGCTGTAACTATGGAATTTGTCAATCTGATGAGGATCGTCAACCAAGACAGATCGAAAGCTGAATACTAAAAAACTTAGAACTGTTTGTGTGTTATATTTATTTCTGCTACATCTTTCATTAATTACTATAATTTCAGATATGCAGTAAGAGTTAAGGACAGAGTGAAACTCTACAAAAATTTCAAGGAAACCAAAGATCTGAAACCAGCATTTGTTGCTGATGGTGAGTTTTTATTTCTTGTGTTAAATATATGTTTTAATTAATATCCACATTTTTTTTGTAAAAGTGGTTTGTGTGGGTCTATACTTACTGTTATCAATATAAGGGTCAGATGATAACTTTTCAACCTTCCAACTATTGTTTTAGATATACAGTATTTTGAAATCAATATCTGAACCTCCTAAAAATTCCCCAAAAGTCCAAGAATCCAAACTTCAGACAGGAATAAATTCCATATTTTGTGTGTCGTTCTATCAGTTGGCCATTATTACCCTAATTCCAGTACAAGTACAATGACTTTGATGAATATATGTCAATCAATCAATCAATCGATTGATCAATCAATCACTCGCTCACTCAATCAATCAATCAATCAATCAATCAATCAATCAATCAAATTTCTATAGTGCCGATTTTCAGAGCAATGTTCTGTTCAGTAGCGTTGAATGGTTAAAGCACACCATAGACTTTGCTTAACAAATAAGTCTTCTGTTTTGTTTTGAAACAATCCAGGCTTGACAAGAGAGATGTCAGAAAGTAACTTATTCCTAACTTCTCTACTAGTATACTTTGGGGATTGTTACTTGGTGTAAGGACATGTCAGCTGGCTTAGATTTCTATCAACCCCTGTACCTTTAATGTCAGAGAGTAACTTATTCCTAACTTTTCTACTAGTATACTTTGGGGATTGTTACTTGGTGTAAGGACATGTCAGCTGGCTTAGATTTTTATTAACCCCTGTACCTTTAATGTCAGAGAGTAACTTATTCCTAACTTCTCTACTAGTATACTTTGGGGATTGTTATTTGGTATAAGGAAATCAACTGGTTTAGATTTCTATTAACCCCTGTACCTTCAATGTCAGAGAGTAACTTTAATGCCATAATTTCATTGTTAGGTATATTTGGAGGATTATTACTTGGTGTCAGGACATCAGCTGGTTTGGATTTTTATGACTGGAATAATCCAACTGTTTTAGTCAGAAGGATTGAAATCGTTCCCAAAGCAGTAAGTTTCTCTAAATTTAATCTCAAAATTTTATCTGCGGTTTGAATAATTTCATTCACTGTGTGAATTCTCAACAGAAGTTAAATTTCATGAACCAACAATGCAATATGATATTTAGTACATCCAGTATTTTGACAGCGATCTCCATCAACTTAAGTTGACTTTTTAATCATTTTTTATTTCACAGATCTACTGGTCAGACAGCGGTGAGTTAGTGGCTATCACAACAGAAGATTCTTTCTATATTCTTAAATACAATGCTGAAGCTGTGACTAAAGCCCAGGAAACTAATGAAGGTATCACAGAAGATGGTGTAGAAGATGCATTTGAGGTGAGATTACATTTTGTACTGTGTAACATAGTGTGTGATATACTGAGAAGATCATGTGATTTGGTAGAATAGAGATGTACAGTCATTGAGAATGTTGAATTGTATGAATGACTAACACTGGTGAAAAGTCTTTGTAGAAGACACAGACACCCAGCTACAAATGTATGTACAAAAGGAGAGCGAATGAGAATTAAAACTTTGAGCAACCAATAGTGATGCCAGTCCTGGCACTGTACAATTTTTTAGCTCTAGTACAGACCTACATTGGCACAAAAGCCCTATACAACTTCCTCAACTCCCTGGCGAGTATATATGAAGCTTAACCTCTGTAAGCACATAGGATTAAAGCCTTCACATTGCAACCTCTATCCTACTAGGTCCCCTATTATACAGCTGGGTTGACTGAAGCACAGTCGTGGTTCAAATCTTGTCTAAAGACTTTAGCCACTCAGAAACAAACGTCAGCAGCGGGGCTTGAACATGCAACCCATACAGATTCCAAGCCAAACACTCTAACAATTTGACCAGCCATACTCCATAGCTGCTGTGGTCCTCACAATTATTGGTCAAACTAAACAATATTCTTTTTAGTCAACATGTATGGATAATGTGTTCTGCACACAATTAATTGGCTGAAATTGTTCTTACATTATCTTGTTAGGTTGTCGGTGAAATCCAAGAAATTGTCAAGACTGGTCTTTGGGTTGGAGACTGTTTTATCTATACCAACTCTGTCAATAGATTGAATTATTATGTTGGTGGAGAAATTGTCACAATATCGCATATGGATAGGTGAGGACAACAATGATTTATTTATTTATTTATTTATTTATTTATTTATTTATTTATTTATTTGATGACCAACAGGAGCTAGTCCCATTTATAGGCTCCTTTGGTTCAGTGTTAATGCAGGAGGAACCCGGAGTACCCGGGGAAAACCCGCGTATTACAGTAAAGTCAAACTGAACGACACTCTTCTTACTTAAAGTGTGGTAAATTTTATCAAACCCAGCAGACACCTGGCGAGTTTGAACCCAGACTGCAGGGGTAAGAGGTGTACGAGTTAACCACTCGGCCTCTACCAACCCTTGATAAGATATATAATTTACAATTTTGATGGAGACATTTTTATAATTCATTTATGGAAATGATCATAACATGGTGAAATCCGTGTTCTTAATAATCGTTTTGTTTGTATTTTCAGAGTGATGTATTTACTTGGATACATTCCCCGTGATAACCGTTTGTATCTTGGAGACAAAGAACTCAATGTTATTAGTTTTGAACTGTTGCTATCAGTCCTAGAGTACCAAACTGCCGTCATGAGAAGAGATTTTGAAACGGCGGACAAAGTACTGCCCACAGTTCCCAGGGAGCAGAGGTCAAGGGTCGCACATTTTCTAGAAAAACAGGTACGAGTTTGGGACATGTCAGACAAATATTCAGCCATGCACAAGCCAAGTTGTACCATTTCAATCAGAAAATACAGGAGGGTACACCCAGGTCATTCTATGTCACTGCAATATTGTCAATGTTATTGGCTCCATCATGGTACTCACAATTTGAGTTACAGACTGTATAAATATTCAGTTTCACTATTTTCTTGACTTAAGCCAGCACATATATAATTATATTATTCTCCAATATTTCTCTTCATTTTAGCCAAGAAATACTAGTGGCCTAAGTGCTTTGTCACTACAAGTTGAATACGAGAAGTGACTAGGCCCCTTAGGGCAGTCATATTTTCCTTGGCTGAATGAAGAGAAAATATTGGGGAATAATATGTCATATTCTATATGGCTTAGCAGTTACTATGGTAACACGTTTTATATATTAACAGGGATTCAAGTCTCAAGCTATGGCAGTTACCATTGACCAGGATCACAAATTTGATCTCGCAATTCAGTTAGAAAACATCCAAATAGCTCATCAGGTTGCCAAGGCAACACAGGTAAGTATAGATAATCAGAGATATGCACCATAGAAATGAAAGCCTTAACCTTGTACTGTACTCCAACCCATTGTTGGTTACAATCCAGGAGAAAAAAAGGGGTCATCATACAATGTATGTTATAGAGAACAAAATGACAAGAAGTAGAAACAGCTCAGTTGGTAACATCTAAATGTGACCTTTGACCTTTCAGAGTGAAGAGAAATGGAAATTGTTAGCTGATTTAGCAACTAACAAATGTGAATTTAAGTTGGCTGCTGAATGTTTACACCAAGCTCAAGATTATGGTGGCTTGTTGCTATTGGCAACCTGTTCCAGTGATGTTGCCATGGTAGAGGATTTAACTAAAGCAGTTGACATCAATAGACATGCAAATGTTGCCTTTGTATCAAACTTTTTACTTGGAAGGTATGTTTATCTGAAAATGTTACAAGTTGTTTGATTAACTTGATAATTAAGTACTTGTTCAGAAAGAAACAATAAATGAAATTCACCCAGGTTGAGTTTCATTCATGGAGTAAATGCAATCATGTTCCTCATTGCTTTTAATAATAAACCATTTCCTAAGTTTGCAACACTTAGGCAGGGACTCCATTGGATCCTTAGGTTGAAAGATTGAAAGTTAACGAGTTTTTGTTTTCATCTGAGTGTACTAGTGTGTGAAAGTGAGAATTTGATTTTGGTGTTACAAAAAGTTTTTCCTTTTTTTTATAAACTTCTGACATCAGTTCAAAAGAGTCCAACCAAATTCAAAGAAAATGTGATGTGTCGATGGATATCGAATCAAGTGAAACTTGTTGGTTGTGAGAGGTCCCCTTTGTTGTCTAGCCAACGTTATCTTTTTCTGTACATACTGAGGAGGGTATTAGAACCATAAACCCTATGATAAAACTTACAAAGGCAACATGAATCTTTGCAGACAAATGGCACAAAATCTTGCCTGACATTACATTGTATTTTTACCTGTAGAATTTGTATGTTGCTGCTGACTGTCGCATTCAAACTATAGAGGGAGCTGTTCTTTTCAATATATATGTCATTGTGTGTTCATTGCAGGGTTGAAGAATGCATAGATGTGTTGATTCAGTCCAATCGTGTTCCAGAAGCCGCTTTCTTTGCTAGGACATACATGCCAAGTAAAATGCCACAGTAAGTTTAATAGTCAAATTTTATATTTCAATTTGTATTGTAATCCAAATTGGACATGGGCCTTCAAAGGTATATGATTCAATCCAGGTTCTCACACATTTCAATGTCTTATCTTGTCAGTGGAATAATAATGAATACATAGGGTCATAATTCTTTTGTTCTGGACCAACTTTTTCTATTGCTAAAAATTGACAGACTTGTTTTTCCCATCTAAATTTAATTTTACTTTTACATAGATCTTTAGGGGGGAAGTACACCACTCCAGGAAATAAATGTATTGTCATTAACTTTAGGTACTTAATATTCATGACTATTTGCCTAAAGGTAATAAGCACTTAGGAATCATGAATATTAAGTGTTCATCTAGTACATATGCATGTATGGTAAGTCCCATGATGCAACAGTGGATGAGTGTGAGAACAATAGATGTGAAATAGAGTTTGATGTTTCTTGGTAATCGAGTGAAATTTATGTGATGTTAAATCATGAAATGACTCTCCAGAACTCAAAGTTAATGAAAATACCTTTATTTCTTGGAGTGGAGTTCTCCTTTAACTTATATAGACTTCACTATGTCACATGCTTTTAATTCATGTATACCATTGTATTTTATCTTAGTTTATGTTCTCACCTATTTCATGTGGTATTTCTTTTTAACCTTGTCTTTTATCTGCGAATCTGCACCAATTTCCATTGCAAGCTTTTGCCTTTATAAGTCACTGTGGCAATAAAATATTATTCTTATCACTATTTTAGAATTGTAGATCTATGGAAAGAGACCTTAGCTAAAACTGACAAAAAGAAAGCCAATGCCTTAGCAGACCCAAGAGAATATCAGAATTTATTTGGTGGTTTAAAAGACACATGTTATGGTGAAAATTACCTGAAACAAACCCAGCAACAGTATCCAGCAACAGCCTACCAACAAGTACCGGTAAGTTTGGTTTCTAAAAACCAGCTCCCAAAAAGTGTTGGTAAGTTTTGTTTCCATAGTAACCAAGTACTGACAAATACTTATAGGTTTTGTTTTAATACATTGACTTTTAATAATCACATGATATGGCAGACTTATCAAATAATCTCTTCTCATATCGTTTTATACACTAGACATATCGCATGATTGTCAGACTTATTTCTTGCATATTCCTTTATAGATTGACCTTATTACATGATATGGCAGACTTATCAAATAATATCTTATCATATCGCTTTATACATTAACCATATCATATGATATGGCAGACTTATCAAATAATCTCTTAGCATATCACTTTATACATTAAGCATATCATATGATATGGCAGACTTATCAAATAATATCTTATCATATCGCTTTATACATTAAGCATATCATATGATATGGTAGACTTATCAAATAATCTCTTATCATATCGCTTTATACATTAAGCATATCACATAGTTTATCAATCTCTTACCATTAACTTTCATATTGATTCGTACACAGCATAGCAGTGATCGTAACGTGCTAGGGGAGTTACAGGAAGCCATAGAAAGTGGAGTTGCTCAAATTGTAAGTTTATTATATTATTCAAAGCAAAGACTTACACCTTAAGTATACGTGTAAAACTTTAGTCAACATAAAATGTCCAATGTGTAGATAGTACAGGTATAAAACTTACTAAGCATGGAAAGGACACATTGAATAATACAAATTAGATGTTTATGGCACAGAATTATTCAAAATAGGTCATTATATATGCAAAAACAATTTTAGTATCTGAGTGTTAGGTACACCATGTATAAGGGATACATTGCTATGATTTGGTTAGATTCTTCATATTACAGCAACGATATCCTGTGTATTATGTACAGTAGCAGTGAAATATGGCATGATCTTCACTTTCAAAGATTCAGCAAATATCTGTAATTTTTTAATCAAATATTAAATAATGTAGACTACCTCAGATATAAACTCTAAACTTGTGCTGTTACTTTCTTCAAGAAAACTTCAACCTATTCCCAGTTACAATCAGTGAGAAAAATGTGGTTTCTTCCCAGCAGATGTACAACCATTACAGATTAGTTGTATATTGTCTTTTTAAGTTGATGTCAGTTTTCACATCCACTATTTCTGGCAAGACTTCACAATTGTCGCGATTTTATTATTTTTCGAGAGGGTCATCGTACAAATTTTTGAAGTAGAGGTCAAAATGAGAAACCAATATGGCCGTCGATTGCTAGCTGTGTTAACTTGATTGGATAATACAAGATTGATGTTTTCCTTGAAAACAAGATGGTGTATCTCCAAATTCTTTTATTATTTCAAAAAGACCAGGAACAAACTTTCATCTGACAAAGTTTGGAGAGAATTGAAGAAGTTTGATTTTCATGGAAATTTCTCCCTGAGGTGCAATATACCTTTGTTTAAAAACAAGTACATTTTCCTACCATAGTTCTGACTATCGTCATTCAAATAATTCATTAAAAATATCTCATTCCTTTTTGTTCATTCTCTGTTACAGAACCCTGAAACTGGAGACGTAATCATCCAAAATAATGTTACCATAGAAACAGAACATACCCAGGTATTACAGAATGAGAAAGTTAAAGATATCAAAACCATGGAAACCAAACCAAGGTCAGATACAGACGGATCATTAGATTTAGACTTAGATCTCCATGACGACGGTGTGGATGATATTGATATAGATCTGGATGACGATATATTACAATTAGAAGATTAATAGAATTGAGTGAAGTTACAGCGCAAATTATAATTGTGTTCACTTTCAAAGATCAAACAGCTTTGAAAAGAGCAACATTCAACCAAGTAACATCAACAAAAATTGAGATAGGTAATGCTGCCCAATTAGTGTAAGTAATAAAGAGTGACAGGTGGGTGCAACTAGATTTATAGTGTAAAGAGTGAGTGCAAAGTTTATTATATAGATCTGATTGTACCCATCCACCCATCCACCCATCAGTGTGCCCTCTAAAGCCAATTTGACTGACACAATTTCTAGTGACGCACCAAAATTTGGTGTTCCCCCATCTCTTACTATGTGGTGACTCACAAGAAGTCCCAGTTCTCATTTTGACTCACAACAAAATTTGGCTGTCATTAGAGGGCACACTGCCACCCACCCATCCACCATGTAATGGTTTATTACTTATACTTATTCGACAGATGTTACTTATCTTAAGTTTTCGTGATATTACTTGGTTTAGTGTGGCTATTAATTACCATGTCAAACATATATTTGATCACAGAACTGAACATGATTAGAATTTCCACTGTACATCATGTGACCTTACTTCAGATGTGTCCAAGTCTAAATTAACAGATATATAATTCTAAATGTTTTAAATAAATGTAGATATGTAAAATACAGAATAGTTATCATTCATAATTAATTCCATGCTGCAACATTAGACAATGATTTTATTTTTTTGTGTCAGAGTTTGAATGTCAGAATTTTGATTTATTTAATGGCATATAGTGCAATAATAGAGCAGAGTAAGATCTAATGATTTTGATATTAAATACTGTACTATAGAGTCATAACAGTAAAGTGACAGAACCACATGAAGTGTATAATTGTCAGTGTGATATGCTAGTTGTATGTGATATACTATGTACAACATGTAGAGTGTTGTAACAGTACTATAATGAAACCATATTAGGTGTGTGATCACCAGCGTGGACGTGGTATACTTTGAGTATTCTGCAAGTGTTCATGGTGTTTTAATTTTAAGAACAGATCTAGATTGGATATATGTGACTATTTTTTCAGTGAAAATGTCGTTGACATTTGGAACAGTTTACCAGAAAGAATTGATGCTACTCTATTAAGTAATCATTTTAAGGCTTGTATTGATAACTACCTCAGAACAGTAAGGGGTCTTTAAAAGCTAGCCCCTATGGCTCCCTACCCTATGTAAGTTTGCTGTAAATTCACCCATATGTGATGGGGTTCTCTTATTGTTTACACACATAGGAGTAATCTTGAGTATTTTGGTAGTAGTGATAATAATAAACTACAACAGACCTTAATTGTAAACAAGCAAGATGATTATAATATAAGACATTGTATTGTCTTTGGTGTCGGGTCCTTTGAAAGTACACAGGGACATTTTTAGAAAGTGCGCCACCAACGGTAGAAATCGCTTATTCTTTTGAATTAACTGGTGTACTATATGTATAGCCAATTCCATTTCACCCACCTGACTGCATGCTGACCTCTGGTGAAAGGTGGAAGGATAAGGTGGTGGGGAATTGTAGTTTCTACCACTGCAACCACAGCTTACATCTCTTTGGCAATTACCTAACCAATTGACTAGAGGATGATTGGCTTAGATGGGTGGGGGGGGGGGGGGGGTGATGACCTACAAGAAGGAATTTCAACTTCCTGAGCTTATGCGCCATTCTATAAGCAACTCAGTCAATAAAGAAAACAAGAAACATCATCACAGTCTTGAAAATTTTATTTGCAATTGATAAATTTTCTTGTTTAGAATTAAATCTTCTATCTTGACATAAGAGTAAAGAAAAGAAGTAAAAGTCCATCATGTATACAAAAAAAAACTACAAGTAGATAAATGATATTTACCTGTTACAGGTGTACACAGGTTTATATGCAAATCAGTTGACATATTACAGGTATACACATATGCAAATATGTTATGCTGTTACATGCAGTATGCAAATCAGTGTACCTTTCACAGGTGTACATATTTCATGTGCAAATCAGTGTGTTATAAGTGTACACACTTCATGCATATCTTTGGATCTGATACAGGTGCATACATTTTTATATGCAAATCAGTCCACCTGTTATGGGTGTACACATATGTAAATCTTTGGATCTGACACAGGTGCATACTTTTGAAATGACATAATCACAGACATATACTTCTGAGTTTCTTTGTCACACTCTGATACACATTTTTCAGTTAATTTATTCCAACTTTTTCCAGATTTATTGCAATTTTGTTTTCTTGATTCCTAAACATAGGAGTAGGTGAGGTCAAAGGTTAAATACTTACAGCTGTTCATTCAGATATCTATTTTGTTACTATGGTTACAGAACACGTAGCTGTAGATTTCTTCTTTAATATGGAGAAAACATTTCGGCACCATGTATAGTTTTTAAACTTTTCTCTGATTAATGTGGAAGAAATGTCAATTCTATATTAGTCCATCTTTCAAAAATATCTCGGGATAATGCCAGTAAATCGAAGCCTCATATCAATTTTTATAACTTGCTTTCCATTCCCACATTTTTAAATATTTGTTGACATCTGTAAAAATCATTTTAATCTGACCTCATGTTTACTGTCATGTTGACCCCGTGAAGTATGACGCCAAACTATCACACCAAATACAAATAGCCTGTAAGGTACACCGTGAAAGGGCGCCCTCACACATCAGTCAACCCCTCTCATGTGAGAGAGGAGTGTAGTGAGGGCAGTGTCACGACGTATCTTGCAGTCTATATAATACAAAGCACTCGACACTGAGGAACAGATATAATGTATAAAAATAAAGATTTCAAGTGCATCAAGAATCTAGTCTGGTTGAAATCATTCTTTGTACAACATTTACACATTGAAATTTAAGCCATAAATCATAAAGTCACTTTACAAGATGAAGGTTTTCAGATTGACCTCTGGGGGGCCATTCAAAATAAATAATTAGATTCTCACTAAAACTCGCGGTAATAATGTATAAATTGTTCCATACATAAAGTGTTATACATTCACCAAGATAAAGTAGTACGTAACATTAAAAAAGTCTGTGCCTCAAAAATGAGTCTTAGATTTTCATTCAAGAAAACTCCAACTCAGTTTCTATTCAAATCATGAAAGTGTCACTTTTTAAATGAGAACCAAATGACTGAAGATGTTTCCATGTTAAACTTCAATTCAAAAAGCCACCAAACACATTACAACATCAGCAGTAATCAACGTTTCGGTTTACTAAGATAGACATAAACTAAAACTATTGTTGCAACAAGTTGATACAACTTACAAGCCATTGAATTGATTCTGGTTTAATTATACATAATCTTAGGATGTCATTTCTGATGACTTGCATCATCTTGCTTTGTACATTTTGGGGACTTCCACTGTCTACATTACCTTGATTACAGGGTGATTATATCCACACAAAGGTACCACTATGAACCACTTGTGTAATCTACCACATTGAACACTAGTTTTATTTTTTGTCTATCTCAGTAAACAGAAACCTCAATTACTACTGTCATAACATCTTTGGTTGCCGACCCACTGACTTTTTCCTTCAAAACAATATGGTCACCAAACAAATTTCTCTCGAACTAGTCTGTAAGGTACGCCTTGACCGGACGCCCTCACACATTGGTCAAGCCCTCTCACATCTGTGAGAGAGGAGGCCAGTGAGGGCGGAATGACACGACTTATCTTACAGTCTACAAAAGGACCAGGAATAAATGTTCACATGGCAACACTTTGAGTGAGTTGTGCTTTGATTTTCAAATAAACTGGTCCCTGAGGCACATTCTTCCTATAGTCAAAATACACAAAGAATAGATGAAGAGGACAGAGAGAATTGCACAACAAACAAACAAACAAGAAAACAGTAAAAAAAAGTACTGTACAGAAATAAATTAAGTACAAATAGATATTGTGAATGATGTAAACAAACACAAACTTGTATGTACTTTGTCATTATTGGAAAAAGTTCATTGACCCAACTATAAAACTTATAGCAAAGTGTTGGTAACATTGCAGCAAACTATTGAATCAGATACACTGTGTCAGTAAACTTGTAAGTTGTAGCAAATTACAATATATACAGTTTTTTGGTAACCTTGTAGCAAATACTAAATACATTGTGTCAGTTATTTTATAGTAAATTCTAGTATATACACTTGTGTTGGTTAAGTTGTAGCAAATTTATATCTTTATCATGCTCACAAAATAATAACTTATTTTCCTTATTTATGTATTCTGTCAACTAGCAGTATTAAAATATTGAATTCTGACTGGACATAGCTGTACACTAATTGCAAGTAATAAATTATGTCAGTTTGGTTTATGGCAATACTTAGTGTGAAAGGTCCAACCGTTGGTCCGCTTAAGTAACAACTCACTACCCAGACAGACAGAGAGAGAGTGAATAATGTAAGCGGAAGGAACGCCTAGGATCTTTCAGGCTAGGCAATACTGGCACTGAAGCTAGTAGCACAAATTACAGTTAATAGACCAACAAAATAAACAGAAAATTTATACACAAATTCAGATGTCAGCTGATGAAATGATATATGGCACATAACACAGTTGTCATGACATCAGGATTTATCAGAAATACAATATTATATTATATGTGTGTTTGGCACCAATAAGCCCTGACGACCTATTAACACAGCACTTCCATGATTCACGGAATAACTTTAAAATCAGGAATATACAAAAAATGAAATTTACTTATTTTCCATCTACATTTGATATCATTTATATATATTACATTTCAATACACAGCAAATAAAACAAAGACGTACTACCTTGTCAATGCTATCCTAAATTCCACTGTCAAATTCCCAATTAAAGGAGCATCTATTTCAATAAGACAATGCCAACCAACTTTCAGAGTTACTGATAATTTTTTTGTTTTACCAGATTTTTGAATTACTGTATTTACTCACATTAGCGCCCTCACAATGGCAAGTGCCCAGTGCTTTTGTTTAGTTGCGAGAAAGTTGTAAGTTGTAAGAAATGATAACTTAATACCCAAATTAGTCTGTGTGGTACCCCTTGACTAATCCAGTTCGTTGAGGACGGAACAACATAACATATGTTACACTATACCCACATATCCTCTCCATCAATTCCCGTACAAACATGTACTTTTAGTAGGAATTTAACAGTAGTAACAAGTTCCAAATGACAATCAGTATTGTTCTATGTAACAACACAATCACTGCCAATAGTCTAAGTACGTCAATAAAAGTTTATACACTAAACATTTCACAATGGAGGGATGGTTTTATTCTGGCATCCAATTTCATATCATGCTCTCGAATAAATAGATATGCACCGATAAAATGTATTTGAAAACTTTGGACTTTGAAATCCACTGGCATGCAAAATGTCTTTTACAGTTTCATTACCAGTATTTGCTATATGGTCTCTGAAAGATTTTAAGTTTATGGACGGCTGGGACATGTTCAAAGCACACGTAAGTCACTTAGAGGAAATTTACTTGTCGTATCAATACGTTGATAGCAATCTCAAGGATTTCTAGTGTGTCAATGTGATACAGGATGTCAAAAATGATACAATGTTGCAAAGTATCACAATTTTTGCTATCGGTGTTACATATAGTATCACAAAGCGAAACATGGTATTAAAGATTGTTATATAGTGTAACAAAGTGACACTGTAACCATAAATTGATACACAGTATAGCAAGGTGACACATAGTATTACAAAGTAACACACTGTAGCACAAATTGGTACATAGTATTACAAAGCGAAACATGGTATTAAAAATTGGTATATTGTGTCACAATGTGACACTAACCACAAATTGATACACAGTATAGCAAGGTGACATATACAAATTGATACATAGTATCACAATGTGACACAGTATCGCGATGTGACACATAGTATCACGATGTGACACATAGTATCACAAATTGATACATAGTATCATGATGTGACATAGTATCACAAAATGATAATTTGATATGTTAATTTCAACATAATCTGAGCAAAGAAACTTGTAAATGTATAATTGCAACTAAGTTGATGAATAGTTTTATTCATGATATAGTTACATACAGGATAACCTAACTGTTGTGAAACCCTTAGCTGCCATAACAACTCAGATGCTTCATTTGTGAGACAATATACAAATAATGTGTATGAACACTTACAAGGACGGAAGCAAAATCTTATAATCATTCAGTTACACAAAAACAAAAGGCAATTTTCATGACTTGAGGGCGACATTTACTGTATCAACAACAGATTATGTATAGTACTTGTTGAGTGTGTTGCAGTAGCAGTGGCTGCAACCTGATGAGATGCACAAGATGTCATTCAACTTTAACCTCTGATGTGGTGACCTGTGATCCGGTAATGTTGACCTTTGACCTGGTAAAGTTGAGATGTCTGACTTTGACTTTGACCTGGTAATGTTGACCATTAACCGAGGATATTTAGATGCAGTCTCACATTGACCTCTGACCTGGCAAGTCTCTCTGTGACATTGACATCCAATGATATTCTGTCTTGCATGTTTTATCATTGTGTTGTTATTATGCTCAGAGCGCTTTCACAAGTTCTGACAACATATGTGTGTAGTTTTGTTCAACACTGAGCGATGGCAAAGTGATACTTTTATCACCTTCTCTAACGGCTACCATAGAAAGTTGATGTGTTGCAACTGAGCCGTGTTTACAGTTTTCAAGTGATAACATTGGTAGAAGTCCTTCTGCTATATTATCCATCATGTATGGATCATCTCCTTGGATTGGACCTTTACTTTCTGTTCCATGCACTCTTTTAGGCCTACATAGAGAGAGAGATAATGAACCATTAGAACTGCAGTTGAGTTTAACTTTTTAGATATAATATTGATCAATTGAACTATGGGTTGCCACTTGTGTAGTGCTCTAGTACCCAAGCAAGATGAAACCAGATTATGCAGGAAAACCTGCACTGTTTTGTTGGGTCAAACAGTGCATGCATCCTTCTTACATCTTTAATCAAACCAATTCGACCACACTTGGTGGGTTTGAACACAGACTGCAGTGGTAAGAGGCACATGAGGTAACCACTTGAACTCCTAACAACACATTAGAGAGGAAGAGAGATGACAATATTTAGAGAACTGAGTTTATAAGTCTGGGGGCAGTAGATAATGTAATACATGTACTATCATTGATGTCCGAGCTTTCATCACAGAACTGAGATATTAAGTCAAGATTAGCTAACCAGATTAGATTACCCAAACCATGATATAGTTATAATTAACTATAGTCATATAAATCATATTTTTCTTTCAGTAAAGTGTAATAAATAATTTTGATAATAAATCTTATTGTCTTATTAATAATGCATATATTCCTTTCAATCCTAACATTGACCATGGTTCTACAAATGATATATTCTTTCAATATGTAATAACAAATTATTTCTAGTCAATATTGTCCATGGTTCTATAATAAGTAGAAAATGATAAATTATTTCCATCATTTTTATTGTTATGATTTATATTTCCATTTAATATTATTTCTATCGGCATATTGGTCATGGTTTTATAGTACGCTTTTCTCTTTTATTATTAAAATATAAATCATTGTTCACAGTAGAGCATAGTTTAGATTTGTATACCGTGATCTGTGATTTTGCTTCGTTGTCAACAGCAACGGTTTAATTTTGCTACGCCCCTATGGCAGTATGCCTGTTTGCATATATTTACATAATATTCGCTATATGTATATTGTGTTGCCCTTCTGCTCATCTCAACAAGGGCATATTTACATATTTGCTATATTCGAAGTCAATTAGGCTGATGTACATTATCACTCCACATTGTGACCAATCAGTTTTAGTGTTCATTTACATAATGACTTCATTTGAATATGGTTAATTTAGGCTGACATACGTTATCACTCCACATTGTGACCAATCAGTTTGAGTGCATTTTTCAAACTAATTTGAGCATATAATTTTCAAACTACATCAATCAGTTACCATTGATAGCATTACAGTGGTTAGTGAGACAGAGACATAACATCACAGATCAAAATGTAAACAGGCTATTGAACATTGCACTAGATAAACATACTTAGAATTGTCCTTACCTTCCCCTCTTGATAATTTTTTTCTTGTCGTTTTCAATTCCATCAAACAATGTAACTAGTAAATCAGTTTCAGCCGTGGAGGCTGTAATTATCCTTGAAGCTGGAGGTCTTGGGTGATATTGTGGTCTTTTAACGTTTGCTTTACTTTCCTTTTCTTTTTCCTTCTCTCTTTCCCTTTCCTTTTCCTTCTCTTTCTCCCTCTCTTTCTCTTTTTCTCTTTCCTTCTCCTTTTCTTTCTCTTTTTCCCTTTCCTTCTCTTTCTCCCTCTCTTTCTCTTTTTCTCTTTCCTTCTCCTTTTCTTTCTCTTTTTCTTTTTCTTTTTCTTTCTCCTTCTCTTTCTCTTTTTCCTTTTCTTTTTCTCTGTCTTTTTCATCTCTGTCGTCATCTTTGGAGTCATCAGGTGGAGTTACTGGTCTGACTTCTGTTAAGACAAGAATTTTTTTATCATCAGAGATTATTTTACTGAATAGAAAGTGTCAAGTAATGTAAAGATGGTAGTCACTTTTTGACACAATCTGCAAGACCTTCCTCATGTTAAGGTTTGTAAAATGCATTGAAAAATGACTGACCATCGCTGAAAATTTTGGATGTACAGTACATCTATGTATAAAATATGGAAAGTAGATCATAGTTGCTAAATTCAGAAATTCTGACTAGTTTTGAGCTGGTTTTGACCCTGTTAACAGAATATCATCAAACTACCAGTCAAATTTATATATGGTAATGTTAGTTATACATTTATGTAAAGAGCAAAATGAACTTGTTCAAACAAAATATACCCTGGCCATTCTATATCACGACAGCATGTCTATATCATTGGGTGTATGGTGCTTGAAATAGGAGTCAAAATGTTCTAAATTACTACTATTTTTTCTCTAAATTATGCATATATAGATACATGTATAACCACTCCTCAATTAATATTTTGTTTCATTCAGCCAGAAAATACTTGTACCTAAGGCTTTTCAAATCCTCCACAGGTACAGTCCACAGGCACTTGAATCAATCTGTATGATTTGGGAGGAAAATATCTCTTATTCATATACATTTTCCCCCCAAATCATACAGATTGATTCAAGTGCCTGTGGTACAGTCCACCTTAACTAGGTCATTGATTGTTTACCTGTAAATTCATCCTGTTTAAACAGTGGTGGTAAAACTGGATACATATTAGCTGGAGACGCTGTATTAACTGCATTTGGTTGTTGCCAGAAAGACTGTGGTAGTGCACGTAATTTCATTGGTAACGGTTCTGTAAAAAACATAAAATCCAAAATATCATTAGAAAGTAGGTCAGTATAATATCGTGTAGGAGATATATCTCTGTTTACTCCGTATTTCATCTGCCTTATTGTTTTGTATTAAACTTCCTTTGCCATGGTAACCATCACAACTGACCTGTTTGTTGCCAGGCAACAATTAAGCTACAACAGTACTTTATCCTTTGGTGATATCGTAGAAGTACATCATTGATGATAGCATTAGATGTGTTACACCTGGAACCCATTATATACAATATATGTAATGTACTATTATAGTGATGTATTTAGATGACCACAACCAGTATTCAGAACAGAAGTTCATCAAAGAAATTCCTATCACATATACACACATACAGTGCAATAGATGTCACTGCATTCCTCTTCCCTCTCTCTCTCTCTCTCTCTCTCTCTCTCTCTCTCTCTCTCTCTCTCTCTCTCTCTCTCTCATTCTCCCCCTCTCTCTCTCTTTCTCCCCCTCTCTCTCTTTCTCTTTCTCCCCCCCCCTCTCTCTCTCTCTCTCTCTCTCTCTCTCTCTCTCTCTCTCTCTCTCTCTCTCTCTCTCTCTCCCTCCCTCCCTCCCTCCCTCCCTCCCTCCCTCCCTCCCTCCCTCCCTCCCTCCCTCCCTCCCTCCCTCCCTCCCTCTCTCTCTCTCTCTCTCTCTCTCTCTCTCTCTCTCTCTCTCTCTCTCTCTCAGTGCTCACCTCAAACTTCTTACGATGACACTTGTACATTGTATTGATGATAATTATAATAATGATGTACTGTATCCTCTAAACTCAGTAATTCAAAAATCTCTCCTTTCCCCTCACACACACACACACACACTCCTTTGCCTCCCTCCATCACACACACATACACATACACTCTCTCCCTCCCTCACTCTCCCTCTCTCCTCCCTTCCCTCCCTCCTATCAACTTACTACCTTCTAACATAGACCCTACATCCTACACGTGTAGGGTCTATGCTTCTGAGAACACCTTTACATTGCATTAATTTAATAATTAAAATATTGATGCATTGCATCCTCGTATATGACTGATATAAAATCATGTAAAATGGCAAACAATACATTCACTGTTTTCAGGCCAATAAACAAGGAAAACTCACTCTTAATTTTTTTTAAAATAAAATAAATGGAGAATGTTAGAAATTAAACCACAGGTATATAACTAAACTTTAAATTGTCAGGATAAATAACATCTTAATGATATGAATCTCTGTTCACTATATAATACATTTGATTGATTTCTTTGCAATACTTATGTTAGTATATGTCATCGAACAAACATATTATTAAACAAATTCCTGCATTGCTTACAAAATCATGTGTACACTGAGTATGCAAGAATATATATGTGTGTTTCTTGCTTACACAGTATATCTATATCTGTTTCTAAACCATGTCAGTTTTACAACAGTTATCGTTTATCTGTACCAGATCTTCACACATTTAATATCTGATGGTATAACACTTATAGACAATATCTTTACATTTTTATCTCTGTATAAATTAATATGTCAGACAGAATACTAGGTACAACTTTGTTATTTTCTTATCCCTATTGCCATGTATGTACAGTAATGTATCTATTGTTATGGCCCTCTTTATCAAAACGATGAATAAATGTTATTATTTTTATTAATATACAGATAGCCTTATATCCTGTATCACCAAAGTCGATGTCCCAAAACTGTTATACTTGTATCTGAATCTTCAAAGATAATATTTGATCATTAATATATTTTCCGTTTAACTCTGCAAGTCAACGTAAAGACAAAGTTAGTTTTTTTAAAAATGAAAACTAAATGTTTCTATAAATATTGTATATAGTCGTAGGCTCAGATTGGATTTATTTATTGCTGTTTCTACAAGAGTCTGTTCAAAATGGCTGCTGTAGTTGCCATAACAACATAGGTCATCACAAGTCTATTTATCAATTGTAAGCAGGAAATTGATACAATGTAATAAACCAATCTGCATATATATTATTTGTTGCAATATGCAAATAACATGTATGTGATACTATATTTGATACATTGTAGCCTAGCACATACAGAATGTAGCAAGTATTCCATATTAGCTAGATACATTGTAACAAATAGATATGGAAAGGTACAAAGTATGCCATATTAGCTGGATACATTGTCACTAATACATACTCAATGTAGCAACTATGCCATATTAGCTGGATACATTGTAACTAATATATACAGAATGTAGCAAGTACGCCATATTAGCTGGATACATTGTAACTATAGTATAATACATACTCAATGTAGCAAGCATGTCATATTAGCTGGATACTTTGTAACTATAATACATACAGAATGTAGCAAGTACGCCATATTAACTGGATACATTGTCACTGATATACCCTGTATACCCTATATTATATAGCAGTGAGGTCTTCTTTTTGTAATTTACCTTTTCGTAATTCCCGTGGAAATTGTTAAGTGTACTAAATAAATAAATAAATATGTAACATGTTAGATATTCAATGCTACAATAATTTCTATGAAATCATATACATTTCTGATATGTGATATTTATGATTGAGTTATTGTTGTGGTAGGTTTATTTTGAAGCCTAAGTATCATATCATATATGAGGCAATGGGGATAAACTCAAAGAGAAAATTGAAGCATTATAAATTCATGCTTAACAACCTCCAGTATATCTTTTATTAACTTGCAGTAACCATGGTAACCAAACAATGACCTCTGGGTCTATTAATTTAGGAATGATTGTCATACTATACAGGCAACCATTATGTATATACAAATGTATATGCAATCTTTCATTCAGTCCACATCTTCTGTGTATGACCACCTAGGGACATTATAGTGAATGGAATATGATAGTGACTTCACACAGTGTACTTTGTACACATTGTTTTCATTTTCAAATAGTTTTCCTTGAGATTTTCTGTAGGATGATTTAATAGTGGCTTCTATAATTGGACGTCCTTGTGTCTGATATTTGAATAGAGAAGTTCTCATGACATGTATGATGACTATGATGTACTGAACGTGCCAACTTGTGTTAAAAACTCCATGTACAATAGATTAAGAGTATGAATGCCACAATATTGGATTACGCTACCCTCAAACTGCATTATAAACGTGATGGCGTTATCGTGTCCCAACACGATTTTAGTTCCAGACTGGAGAGGTGGAATTCCGTTAATGAGCAATTGTCTAAAGGAACTATAAACCAATTGTACTGCCTGTCAATTTGTGATGGATTACTACTGACATGCATTAATGTTTTCCACTTTGACCAGCAGGGGTAGCACAGATTTCTGTGCTAGAATAAGGACTTTCTCTATATTAAAGTAGAGATTATGGTACGGTAGTAATCATAATGAGTTGTATAAGAACTAGACTAGACTAGAGATAGCTAGGCTATGTGTATAAGAGTAAAGGTATTCAACCTTGGTTGGTATATTTCTCTGTAGTGTGTGGTTCACTATGCTGGGGGGGGGGGGCTTCGATGGGGGGGATCTATCTCAATATTAAAAGATGAAGGGATATATATATAGTTCAATGTCCTAGGGGACCTTGGATAAATGGGGGGTATCTATCTGTACTGAAAGATGAATGTAGTGTCACTATGTTAGGGGGACCTTGAGTGGCGACTCATTGTGAGTTCTGACAATAGCATACATGACCTGGGTTGTGGACTGTAACACTGGAGGTCATTGTGGTACTGCTTCAATTGTTGTCAAGGTTGACCTTGCATAGCAACACTGGGGTCAACTAATTGTAGGTTGCTAAGGAAGTACAAAGCCCCATATGACTGCACCTTCTCTAAGTATATATACCTGTTATATGCTAACAGCTGAAAGATTTTTTCCAATCCATGAATAGAAATGAAATAGACTTAAGGAAAATCTAAAATAATACAACATGGATAAGATAGATTACAAACCTAAATAGTTTTGCCACAAGAAAATTTGTGATTTTACAGTCTTCAGCTAGTTCTGAAAAAAAAACATGGCAATCTAGAAACAATTTTGGGCTGACCATTTGATAAAATTCTATTCATAATTTTACAAATCTTTTTTATTTTTCCTCTTCACTCAAATCTATACATGTATACTAACTAGTTTAGAATCAAATCTATACATGTATACTAACTAGTCTAGAATCAAGTCATGTGGGGATATTTGGTTCTCATATTTCCTTGTACGTTTTACATTTCACTGTAAGAGCAGCCTATTGAAATAGAAAATTAGATTACAATTTCCCGCAGCGACATTTAACACCATCATGAAATCTATCCCTTAGTGATTGGCTGAGTATGTCTACTGAGATGGGTTATGTCGTACAGCTCAACCCTGTGAGTTAGTTTTCTAATCATTTGGTGACACAATCGATGTCATCTGACAACAGGAAATCTATCCCTTAGTGATTGGCTGAGTATGTCTACTGAGATGGGTTATGTTGTAGTACAGCTCAACCCTGTGAGTTAGTTATAATCATTTGGTGACACAATCGATGTCATCTCACAGGAGGAAAATTTGAAAACCCAATAAGAATTTTCAACGTCTTTCTGGCTGATAATTCATCAAAGTACAAGACTGATAATGGCGTAAGGGAAAGATGAGAACCAAATATCTCCACATGACTGTATTTTACTATTCTAGGGTATTAGATATCTATGTTGCCTTTGAAGAAAGTATTTATATATAATGCCAGAAATAAAGTACATGTATTGTAATTTGAACTGTCAACAGGTGGTTGTGAGGAGGGTGCACTGACTTGTGATGAAATTATTAATTCACTAAATATAAATGAACTAATTTGTTCATCTTAATCCTAAAATGTATTTATATTTATATTTTTTTGAGGGGGGGGGGGGGGGGGGGGGGGCGTTCCCTCATAAAACAATATGTGTGTATGTGTGGGAGGAGGTGGGGGTCTTGTCAAAACAATGACAAAGCTATGTGTGTCACTGTTAATAGGTCCACATATAAACAAAGAGATTAAAATCTTTACAGGTATTTAAATATACTACATTCGTACCTTTTACTTCCTAGATACGTTTGTCTTTGTTTATCAACATAACTACGTACATCGGTCTTTGTTTGTCAACTTAGCTACGGACGTCCGCAGTCTTTGTTTATCAACCTAGCTATGTACCTCCGGGTTTACATCACCAGCCATGACAGTTTTATCTCTAGATCCTGCCAACAAGATTTGATTGTCAATTTAATGTGTATTTGGTATGATAACACAGACTGAAATAAGTAGACAGATTGACAATATATTCTCTGCAAGAATAAATGTTCATGGACTCCGGGTTCATAGTTTCTAATGAAAATTTCAGTTTGATAAACAAAACAGGATCAGTCCAACTATAGTATGACCAGCAACCAAAACAAACTTGAAACCGAGTCTTGAGAATTTCAACTCTGAGACAATGCAAACATTTGGGATTTGCTTCCGCAAATTTTTATTTGAATAAATGTCTACTGTCTGTACAGGATATATATATAATTTTTTTTTTTGTTAAGGGTGCAACAGTTGTAGACATCACAGTCCCTGGAATTGATTAAGATCACAAAAATATGTCTTCTTTCGTACTGCATTTAGTTTAGTATTTATTTCGCACTAAAATTACAAGTATATACTAATTCACAATGGAGATTACTACAGCTGCTACAGTGCTAGTAAAATTAAGACATACTGTACTCTTCATAGCTTGTTTTAAAACAGAATGTCTTCTTTATATACATCTTTTATGTTTGTTTGTTTGTGTGTGTGTGTGTGTGTGTGTGTGTCTGTGTGTCTGTGTGAGTGTAGGTGTGTGTATAGGTGTGTGTGTGTGTTTGTGTCTTTCTGTATCTGTGAGTGTACGTGTATATGCGTGTGTATGTGTGCGCCTGCATGTGTGTATGTATGTATGTATGTATGTGTGCACTATGTATGTGTGTATGTATATGTGTGTATGCGTGTGTGTATTTGTGTGTGTGTGTGTGTGTGTGTGTGTGTGCATACGTGTGTGTGTTTATTTACTATAAATACTGCAAATCTGACAATATATTCTTTCCATTCTCTGGTACCAGCCAGGGTTAAAAAAAAACACACTGGACTGCCTGTCACATCACATTCCATTCCCACACAATAACCAGAAAGCAACCATACAAACTTAGAATAACAACAAATGATAACACAAAGTTAAATACTACTTTCCATTCACAGAGTTAAAACTCTGAGTAGCAATGCCGTTATGGCTGAATAGATCAATAGAATTGTCAGTGTATACTGGGTGGTACCAATATTACACTCTGTAGGGTATGAGTCACTATATATATAATACCAATGATGTCATTTGTGTACACAATAACTTAACCCGACCTTTTCATTAGAGGTTTTTTTTGTTGAAATCAGACAGAAAAAAAATTCACCCCAAAACACCGGCAACAAAAATTAATAACAGAACCCCCACCCTTTCCCATCAATGTAATCAGCCGCCAACCCAATCCATCTAGTTCTATCCATTACTGTGTAACCACTAATCATACTGTATTACTACTGTATAGCCTGCAGCATTTATACACTGTTTACTACATTGCTATGGAAACCATGAACAATGGTTATTGCAGTGCGTACTACCGATGTCTACTCTAAATGCCAGAAGGAATTTTACCCTCTATAAATCTTACAGGAACTAAATACAGTTTCATATTCCCCAACAAAGCCCATGGATTATTTTTAGGAGCAGTGTAAGGCTTTCATTCTCAGCGCTATTGGAAACTCATTTGCATACAACATACATAACATAGTTACATTGTGATGATAATCTACTAGCAGCTGTTATATGACCTCTGACCTTTCAACGAAATACTATGTTATGCTATTCAATACTTGGTGTAGAAACAAGTCTATACAACAAAAGTTCAAACTTAATGATTTTACTAAATATAATTTATGAATGTTTTATTGATTTTTAGAGAGAAATAATTCTTCTAACGTCAGAAAGTGAGGAGAACAGAAAATCTATACTCGATTCTCTCACTTTACGCCATATATATGAAATATCAATGAAACTCGTTTAATATAATTTATTTTGAATCTCTAGCACAAGTACTTCTCTCTCTTGTTCACATTACTCTACAGTATGGGACTGTCGTTAATCACGATTAAACCAATTTTAAGTCAGTCGTAACCATGGTAACTGGGAGTAGCATAGTTTAGTTTCTGTGGCCAAGACAGTTTACCATTATGCATAATTTATAGCAAGGTCAGGTGAAAACGAAGCAACATGTGTAAGTCATTATAAAGTCTCTTGTTATTCCGATTCCTGTTTACGCAAAAATACGATTGAAATATTTTACACCGTAAAGTTAGATTTATCCTTCAACAAGGGACTCAAAAAGAAAATATTTTTTTACAAATGTATATCAACAATCAAGACATGTAAGACTGGAATTTTGAATAATTAATATGAATAATTAATGTAATCAATTAATTATTGATATGTATAAATAATAGTATGGTATAGTATATTTTATTTGATGTGAATAATGAATTATTGTATGTAACAAATGCAATACATATCCAAACCAACAAAGTCAAAATATATAAAGCTACCAAAACAAATGAAGGAAACATAATATATCACATTAATTTCTGTTTTTTAAGATAAAGTTTAAAGTTTATTTATTTTCTAAATTTAATAAATCTAACTTTACATTGATAATATTGTTTACCATTAAGTTTATCACGTTAGTTTTATTGTTTTTTTTGCACTTTACACAGAATCTTTGTGGTATTAAGTCCATAAAATCTATCAGTCATTTCACCTTGTTCCCAAATAAAAGTGATGTTACATTCATATGAGGAATAATGCTACTTTTATAGTACCTCTTTCAGGTACCATGGTTACCACGGTTACCAAGCCTTAGCAAAAACACTGACACATGTTACAATAATACTCTGTATTGGATACTGGCATGAACTATATCCAGTGTTAAAAGTTTGCAAACCTTGGTAACGCTGACAGAGGGGGAAAATTTGTAAAATTTACAAACAAATTTGAATACCCTGTATTAAAGTTATATAGATGCTGTATTATAATTGTGGTGGCTATAATCTTAGTAATATATATTACCTTGGTATTACCTGGTAAATGTTACCCACTACCAGCCCCAGACACTTGGCTATCTGGATTAACAATGTTAAGTTCACCAGAATATCTGTTGATCTGCTATGTCCAGTCAGATTACAAAGTCTCACAGCTAACATGCTACCTATAATATATTGCCCTTAATATGTACACAATATATGCCAACCAACCAGTTGATTGAATGAATTTGTTAATTGAATTAAAATCAAATTCATTAAGAGTGTATTGTGTATTTGAAGGTTTTTTTCATCATGAAATTATTCTATTGAGATGTTGTATAGTCTACATGCTGTGTGATATAAATTGATATAGACATACATACACAGTAGTTATTCATATATATACACACTGCAAATTTTACTGTAGGATATGTATGCAATCCATAGAAATATGTGTTTAGAATGTATGATACAACTGCCAACATCAGACCGTGGACAAATAGAACCTGTTACAAACAGGGAAAGTAAACAATTGAATTGGATTAATAACAATTGGCACAGCATGTTGGAAGTACAGAGATAAGGACAGTTTTATGGCCTCTTTATGTGTATATAAAATGTCAGGGGAAATTCAAATTTGTTTGTGAACTTGAACTATTATGTAAAGTGGCCATAAAACTGTGTTTATCAAATAATGGAATGTAATACAAGTCTCTGTACTTCCAATATATTGTGCCAAGTGTTATTAATCTAATTCATTTGTTTACTTTCCCTGTTTGTAACAGGTTCCATTCATCCATGATCTGATGTCAACAGTTGTACCACACACTTCTGGTTGACATTTTTTCTACAGTCTCCATGTACTCACAGTATTAATGGTTTATAATATACATTGCTAGCATATACTGAGTTAAAGTATCGGTGTTTTCAAACGTTATCAACCTAGATATGGTTACATATCAAGGATACATAACCCTAGGGTCATGTAATGAAAAAAAACAATAGAATACCTCTGATATAGAACTCTATTTATTTGTGATATAGAACTCTATTTATTTAGAATTCTCCATTGTGTAGATTTATATTTATGCATAGAACTCTGTATATCAGTGATATAGAACTTTGTTTATCAACCTTTTATCAATATTGAAGTCCTGTTTAATGCTATCAATACCAGGAAACTGTATATCCTTCATACATCCGTATGTCATGATATTATCAGTATGAGTTTATACAGGTCAGAACCTAACATGGTGTTCATGGCTGTCTGTAGAGATTACACACTTTTACAAATAAATGAGTGAGAAAGCTGCAATTTTTACAATATTGTCTGTCATATTGGATCAGTAAACCATAACAACCACATTAAATGCATTAATTTGAACCATGTATATGCAAATTTGACAAAATAATGTCTTTTCTAGTTTTTGGAAATGAAACATACTGCTCCTAAATATCTATATTTATAATCAATATGGCCACCAGGAATACGGTTGCTTAGCAACATGGAAACAACAGTATTGGGTCTTGGGATTCTATGCGCATACACAATATAAATATATTCTGTTGGTGATGATAATGAACAATATTATAAAACAGAAAATACTGGTAATGTCCAAAATTGAAGATTTTATACACCACAATAGTTATAAATGTTGATCTAATTCAAGTAATGGTTACATTTTGTAATCAGTATAAATAAAATGTGACGCCAATCTTAAAAATGTAATATTATGAATAGAATCCATAATAAATAATTGAAACCATATTTCTGATTCTAATAATATATATAAAGAGCCAATGTAATCATACAAATTTATAGACATGATATCAATAATGTGTTTTGATAAAATAAATATGAATAAATTTCTTCATTTTATTTCCTTTTATTTATTAAATTCAATCCCAGGTATAATAATCTATGGTTCTACTTGTAATTCATCTATACCTTGCATTCAGTGATATACAACTCTGCTTCGTACATGTTCGTTATTACAAATTCCATTTTTCATAATCAGAATACTAACTTCTAAGAAGCCTGTTGCGGTTCAAAATTAGTCAAAGACTGTTCAAGCCATTTTTAACACATTTATTGCTGATAAATTAATTTGTGTTTTTACGTATTTTATAATAAATAAATTCATATTTTTAATATATATAAGTATTTGAGATAATGACATGATTTATATAGTCCATCTACATCAAATAAACATTTTTATTTTAAGGCAAAAAAAAATTGTTTCTGGTCGAGACATTTTGTCTAAACTGGTGCAATGATGCGATTTTTTTTTATTCTCAACAAACCTGTCACTCAGTCTACTATTTATGGCAGTTACTGTTCTTTTATTTAGTACTTTAGAGCAAGTGTGTAGTTGGGCAGATGTCATTTGTTTGTTCATGTTTGGCTCTGCAGTTGTCTTCACTGACGTAGGGAGGGTTATTTTTGTGTTTCTCCCTTGGATCTGCAGACTGCATGTCTGGACAAACACACACAAAAAAAAAGACTGATGCCAGGGTATTTAAGTGATGCTTGCGCTGACCAGAAACAATTTTTTTTTTTTGCCTAAGGTTGGCTGATGAAATGAGTTTCATTTCTAAATATACTATAAATTATTATTATTATTACTATTATTATTATTATTATTAATTTAGGACCATGGCCTGATATAACATTTCATGTTATTTAATTATTCAGTAACATACTAGTCTGCATTGTGTGATCTCTCTACAACCCTGCACTGTGTGACCTCTCTACAACCCTGCATTGTGTGACCTCTCTACAATCCTGCATTGTGTGACCTCTCCACAACCCTGCATTGTGTGACCTCTCTACAACCCTGCATTGTGTGACCTCTCTACAACCCTGCATTGTGTGACCTCTCCACAACCCTGCATTGTGTGACCTCTCTACAATCCTGCATTGTGTGACCTCTCCACAACCCTGCATTGTGTGACCTCTCTACAACCCTGCATTGTGCGACTTATCTACAACTCTGCAATGTGTGACCTCTCTACAATCCTGCAATGTGTGACCTCTCTACAACCCTGCATTGCGTGACCTCTCTACAACCCTGCATTGTGTGACCTCTCTACAATCCTGGGTTCGAAGAGGCCTGCTATACATTGTGCCAATGCATTATGGGAAATAAATAATGTTAGGCGCTTCTTTTTGTTCTCACAATTCGGCATTGTGTGGCCATTTTTATTTCAACAGGTTTAAAGCCCATAATTTTAGTTATTTCCCATAATGCTTCACTACTATTTTAAGAAGTTGCACAATGCAGGTTGGGTTGAAATGCATATTGTAGTTACCCCTAGGCATAGAAGCAAATCAGTCCTGTCTTTAGTTCCATTTTAATATCTGTTCATTCACATTCTTGGCTTTTGAGTGTCAAAGAGTAACATTGCTAGACTGATATCTGAACCAAGTATAAATCAAATATGAATTGTCACATAATGATAAAAGTATTTCACATCTATTTAGAGATCATATGTACCGCATATCATGTGGCTCATGACAGCAATTATGATATCATAATTTGCATATTTATATAATTTTTGAATATCTTGTTATAATATTGAAACTGATCTTCAGCTACCATTTCAGTCAGTGACTGTAAGTCTATGTAGATCTAAAAAAAAATGTCATTAATCCTTACACACATAGCTGTCGTGAATTCTAAGACATCTGATGACCATCTCAAGGCTAACAGACTAACGTTTCTTTGTCCCATCACAGCCGCCACAAATACAATGAAATCTTTATAATGTACCACCATTACAATGAAATTAATTCAACCAAATTTTTCAGACTACATCATCAGTTATTGTTCGTTGTTGTTTTTTTGTTTTTTAAAGTCTTAACTTACATAGATAGCGTAAAACAAAGTCACTTTAATAATCAGTCAAATTTACCACAAAAATAACCAGGAAATTATGGGAAACTGTGGGAGTTAACTTCATTTAAAGGTATAAAGTCATATTTTTCAGTCTTTTATCTTATTAGTAGTAATTCTGTACAAGAAATGACTTCAATCTTCGACTAGTTTCACACGCAGAGTGGACTTTTACAAGAAGATTGAATTAAATTGAGTAGACTGTTCTAAACTCTCCATGTCTTAAACCACTATCGCAAGTCGTGACAAAAATGGTCTTTTTTTGTTGTGCTTTGTTTGTCAGATTGTTTCTTTAAGGATGTCTTTGTTTAAGTTTGCCTTGTGTTCTGGTGGTGTACACCGCCTCAAGACCTATGAATTTGATGTCTTGCCAAAACACAATAGCATCAGGGTTATAGCCGATCTCTCATTAAATGTGAAACCGGATGTATATGACTATCTATGACCTGCCATACCCTATACATACCTATGACCTACAGTCTGTAGTCAACAATGAGATCATAGCCATATATTGACTGAAAGGGGAAGGGGGGGGGGGAGATTGTTCTAGAACTTTATTTAGATGAAATTGTTAAAGTTGCACTAGTTGCAACTGGAAATATTTTGAAACCGTTTTGTTAGACATGATGACTTACTCCTAATATCGTACACTATGTATATTGAATCACCCATGGATAAATATATTTTGTGTACTGTACAATATGGTACAAATAAATGCCATCATTGGGTCTGCACCCAAAATCACCATCCCAATGTAATCACGATATAACCTAGCTGTTACTCTACAACTTCTAGATAAAATAGACCTCTAATTAACATATACAACATCTAATTATTGGTATTTTAACAATTTTCAGTGAATATAAAATTGATTGCCTCATCGAAAAAATAATACTCAGTTACAGCTAGTGGAGTTTTAATGTTTTGTCCTAAAAAAATTTGTATAAAAACATCTACTAACATTCCTAAACATTACAGATATCAAAGTGTGAGAATTTATTTTATTTTACTTATCTGTGGTTTATTATTTAATTGTTATATTCAACTTTATTTCGATGAAACAATCAATATATTGTCTACGTGTCAGTTTTTATAAAAAAAATATTCATGACAAATTGCAAAATGTAAGAAATTGTTTATTTCACTTGTTTGCAGTTTATTATATCCATGTGTTATATTCAGACCATAGGAATGATTCAAGTCTAGTCGTTTGTTTGAAGGTGTTATTAACTAAATGCGAGATGTCAACATGTAGTCATGTACACTTCATGCAATCTTCATCACCATACATATTAAATCACATCTTGTTGACAGACAAAATACAAAATTTAAAAGGTCAGCTGACTTGTGTAAGTATAAAAGTAGATTACAACATACTAACCATGTAACAGCTGACTTACTAAAATATCATATATGTATGTTGGCTACAAAAATGTAAGTAGGACTAATAAGATGATACAACAGCTGACTAGATCGAAGTAAAAATCTATCAATACTCAGCATCGTAAACCAAAGACTCTTTTACGGCACCGTCCAAGACACACCGCTGTTATTTCACAGTGTCGCGGAAGAAATAACAGCTCTGGTTTGCGAGAATGTTAAATACTATATATATATGGTACATATCTCATCACAGTTCTATTTTATTCAAGGGTCAACGACTCATTTAATAAACTTAAGAGTACTTCAAATCTATGTATGCCTAGTTTTAGCTCGGATTTGTTTTACAAGAGGGCTTATGATAGATTTATGAAAACTCTAGTGACTAACATTAGTTTGGTTATCAATTCAATTCTTCTCTGGTATCTGATTAGAAACTATTTTGATATTCATTTGGAGTGATTTAATATAATTTTCATATATTGTCAAGGGCTAGGTCAGAATCTACAACTTACAAGAGTTTTTCAATACCCCTGTTATGTAGTTCAGTTAGAATAAATTATTATGCAAATATAAATTTCCTTTTCACATTTCATATGACATTTTTCTAATATACTTTATTTCCATATGGTTGCAAAAACAATATTTCATATTTATTATTATATAGAATAGACATATTGTTTCCATGGCGACAGATTTATGACCAAAGCCTGGCATGAACAATACAGTATGCAATAGACAATGTAATCAGAATTATAATTATGCATAATATATTTCAACCAAACATATATAATATTTCTATTATTACTATCTTTAAAATAATTGGCATCCTAGCCATCTTTGCATTTATCCATCCACTTACTACCAATATGATTAATAACTTGAATATGTTGCCATGGATACAGTTGCCATGGATATAGTTGGAAACCCTACCAATAAATGTGAATCCACTCTATTAGTAAATCTATTACATTGAATAATGGTCTATATATAATGTACCATAGGCGTTTAATGTTTCAGTGTGAACTATTCCATTTTCAATTTTTTTATTTCCATTGAAAGTAGAGGTCAGCTGTTTTGGCTGCATGTTATTTTCAATCATTTTAAATGTAATATCAAAAACTCATATGATCTCTTTAAGTTTTAGCAAAAAACTGAAAAAGCAAAAATATAATTTATTATATGTTTCTCATGATTTCTTATGTCCGATATTTTGTAGGTGATTTATTAATGGACTACAATGCTTTTGGCTTGAATTTGATATTTGCATACTCCCCACCCACACAAGGTAACATCTGCCCTCACACACACACACACACACACACACACACACACACACACACACACACAGATATTGTGACATATTATACATGCACACTAAATGCTGTTATCACCCCCTATATATACTATATTGTTAGTGTTTAAAAAATACAACCCCTTGTACAACTCGTTCTTAAACTTCTAGAAGTATAACTTACCCTTTTTAGGTTTCGTTTTAGGTATTCCACCCAATAATGCAAGTGTTGTCTTCTTTTTACTAGTAACGATACTTTCTGTTGTAAATGACTGCTTCTTTTTCTTATGTTTTGGTTGTTTAGTCCTTGTAATAAATGTATGTCCGTGATGTTTAAATCCTGGAGTCCGTACATATGTAGGTCCACTCGACGTACTGCTGCACGGCGACGTGGGACATGCATCTGGACTTAGTTCATGATCGGAGTTATCTTCGTCGGAACTACCGCTCTGGGCAAGAGCATGTGGTCCCCTCTTTCCACTCATAGTATTAGTGGACTAAATGTAAATAAAATGCACAATGTATTGCATACAAGGTTAAATCGCCAAATATCCTGTTTTAATTTTGGCGCGTTCCTGAACACAGTAGCGTCATTCAACGAACTTTACCGGGTAAACTTAATACAGACGTACCTTCCGAAATACGTCTCAGTTTACAAAATATTCCGACACAACGCTAGCCAGTTCGATCATTCAAGTATAAGTCGTCATCAGTTAGTTTTCCACGATATATATCCACAAGTCAGTTATACACCCAGTCTTTAAATGGAACGTGTGTGTTAAATGGAAACAAACGTGTACGTGCGAGTACGACAGCCGGAGTCACCGCTCGATCGTCTAGCAAGTTAGACTATCGTGCACCGTTACCGAGTGAATATTCTTCCTTACACCGGACATCAAACGATCAGAACGGTTACAATATCCTTATAGTACATGCCAAGCTAAGTTAATACAAATTTTCCGGTGAAACCCTTGAAAACTCACTGTTTCGCAGCAGAAATGGCGACGATTCCCAGTTGTTTTGGTCCGGTTGCTGTATCAACACTTTCTTGTAACTAAGTTCATGAGTGAATCAGCTGACCAGAATACTGCTACTCCATTGGCTAATGGTGATGTCATCTAAATAAAATCAATAGCAGAGGGCTGTACAAAAACGTGTGAACTCACGAGTACTTCCTAATATCCTACCGGCATTTGAAGTTTAGTAATTTGTTGAGTCCATTTCTTGATAATTTATCTTTCGGCATGACAAATATATCAGTTAATTAAGGAAATTCTTCAAAAGTCAGTCGATCTAGGGTTTTTTATGTACTGAAAAAAAAATATCGACCAAACCTGGAACATCAAGGCCGCGGGCTATTGGTACAAGTATGGTCATGTCCATGTTTATTGTAATTGTATGCCATAATCAAATTGTGTCATTCAGTCGTAGATTCTCATAATGACATTGCAAAATTTATGTCGAGAGACTGAATGCGATTATTGTGTTCTGTTCTGGGGGCAGGGGTGTATTCTTTTCCGCTGTCCTTCACTTTTTGTCGCTATTTACGACGGAGTTTTTAGCCTTCGTGATTCTGTAATATATTTACAAGCTGGTACGGTTTTAGTTCGCGGAGAATAGTTCCCGCCATAAACAATCGATGGTTAGCAACCATAACTAATTTCCTATTGTTTTTCTTTGTCTTGTTTCTATTGAATAACCTAATGTCAATAACTTTGTTGTCTTACGATCACAATCTGTGCATTCCTTGAGTCAAATCGTGTTAAAACATGTTGAGAGATCGACTAGGGGCATACAGCTAGCTTTCGTTGTTAAGTGTTACCGTTAACTTATTGTAATCAACGCCCGTAATACGACCATTGTGTTGCGATTGCACTTCTTTGTTCGGTCTATGTGCTTTTGTTTATATGTGTCAATGGATTACTGAGAAGATAGGGAGGTCACTCTGGGTCATTCATGTATTGACATTTGTATGACCTGAGTGTTGTCTCTTCAAAGTCATGACCACACAAGTGCAATCATGATCAGAGCGTTGTACAGTGAAAATGAACCAAATTGAAAAACTATCAACACCTTCTCTATATACCTGCCAACATGTTCAGACTAACTTCAAATTTCATTGTGAAGTTTGTTTTACTTTAATGTTTCGTATTATAAAAAAGCAGCTGCTAAGAAAAATATTTCTACATTGATAGACAAACTGGAGAAAACTTTAAATGCTTGGAGAAGCAGGAATCTAACTTTATTTGATAAAGTTCAAATTATAAAGACTTTATGTATCTCTGAATTATCATATTAAATACGTCATTTCTAAAGAAACTAAGCGAAAAATACATTCCAATATCTACAGTTTTTATGGTATGGAAAGGATTGAATAGCTGGGAATACCATGATAGGAGAGGTTGGTCAAGGTCAGAGGTCAAGGTGGTCTCAAGATGCCTGTGAAGGATTCAAATAGAAATATTTGAATTAAGGATATTATTAATCCAACAAGTCTATGGAAATAATTTTTAGAGAGAAAGTTAAGTAGACTTGGTTGGAAACTTCCCTTTATGTTTAATTTTGAGACTAAATTTTTACCAGTGAATTTGTCTTATTTTCATGAGTGACTTTGGATACTTGGTCAGAGCTTTCCAAAATTCAATAGATATCTACGGACCAATTTATCTGGGAAAACAATAATATTCTTTTTCATAAGAAATCTGTTTTGAGCTTTTTTGGTCGAAATGGTATTACAGTAACAAAGTTCCTGATTTGTTTTCGAGAGACACTCTGATTCCTTGTGACGACATTCTGATTCCTTGTGAGGACTTTTCAAGGGAAAGATTCTCTCTTACTCAAAACCTTAGATGGTTTGGTATTACAACTGTAATTCCACAGATTTAAAGAATAATATACATGAGTGCTTAGAGGAAGTATATTTTACTTTGAAAATAAACTTGATCCTCTGGAAAATCGGTCAAAGAAAAACATAAAGGAAGAATTAATGCATAATTTGTAATCCCATTAAGCCATCTAAAGCTTGAAAGAAAAACTTGATGTTAACAATTTGTGTTGAAAGAGTGTATATAGTTTGATTACAAAAATGACCATAGATTATAAAAATAGAGAATTTCAGTTTAAGATTTTACACAATATTGTATACAAACAAATGAACAGATTTGTAATTTTAATCCACAACAATTCACTACACCTCTGTATTCATTCTGTGAAGAGGAGATAGAACCCCCCACCACCACCACCACCACCACCACCACCACTGCTGCCACCACCTTGAAATATTGGGGTGGGGGGGGCTGTGTCTTCTACAAAGACTAGTTTTAATCTGGATAATTTGTTTGTGTTTTGTGTTCAGAGGATTCAACGATGTCCAACTACAAGTCCCAGGTCAGGATCAACATGGAGCCGCACAACGAAACCCAGACACAGCTGAAGATGATTATAATAACCAAATACAACAGGTACAAGGACAAAGACCACAGGAAGCTCAGATGCAGAATAATGAAGGTAAGTTTAATACAACTGGTGAAAAAACACTGATGTGTTTGCTTGAATGAAGTGAGCTAAGAGAGGCTTCACTCAGAGACAATGTAGGTAAAGACAACAAGATAACTGATACAGAAACAATAGCAGACACCTCTAATGTAGGTTGATGCAATGCTTTTATCAGGTTGTCTACATCTGTGAAAGTTTGTCATGTTGTAAAATAAACTTTCAGTTAGTAACCTTAACTTGATTGTTATAACATATAACGTTCTAATCAGTAAACAGAGTTATGGGATTCAGGGTCCGGTGGTGTTTATACTTTGATACACCAAGTCAACATTTTGACAACTAAAGGGTATAAACTTTGATAAGTTATTGACACTTGTTACATTGTATGTCTTTGCATCAATCTCATTCCTGATTGTCATGAGTAAGCAAACGCACCACACTTCATTAGCTACTTAGACTTATAATTAAACCAACATG
Source organism: Glandiceps talaboti (assembly GCF_964340395.1). NCBI lineage: Eukaryota > Metazoa > Hemichordata > Enteropneusta > Spengelidae > Glandiceps > Glandiceps talaboti. The sequence goes on from NC_135569.1 coordinate 3,562,774, forward strand.
CATTCAATAGCTTATCACTGTTGTATCAACATGTTGCTGACAATAATTTCAGTTTGTATAAATCTTCATAAACTGAAGACTCAATTACAAGAGTACTAATTTACTTACTCACAATATCGTACACCTTATAAAGTATTGAATCACGTGTAAGTCAAAGATTTCATGTAGCTGTACGCATACAATGAATCTTATCAAATTGTTTTTTTGGGTCCACACCTTAAAATCAGCAGCCCAACGCAATCAATATTTCAACCTGTTACTGTACTATTTATGGATAAATTTGACTTGTAATCAACATGTACAATGTCTAATTATTGTTTATATTGAAACAAGTCAATATATTGTTGGTTTTCTGGATCAAAACAATAATACCCCAAGTACAACTAGTGCAGTTTAATGTGAATCTCTCACAGAGGTCTAACTGATTGGAAATCAAACAGTAATGTCGGATTATAAATTGTTAACAATACATGCAACAGGCATCATTTCTTCAATTATTTTCTGTCCATTTTAAGGAAAACACCACTCCAGGAAATGTATTTTCTTAAAGTTTGGGTTCTGGAGTCATTTTATGGTTTTATATCTCATAATTTTCACTTGGCTGCTACACCAAATTGAAACTCTATTTCACTGATACACCATTGCATGATGGGTCTTAGCAGACATGAATATGTATTAGATACACACTGAATATTCATGACTTTATCTGAAGGAAATAATCAATAAGTTGTAGGAGTTATAATATTCAGTGCACATCCAATAAATATTTATATGTGATATTATAAAGAACCATGAGGCAGTGGTGTTCCACTAACGAAGCAATAGAGGTGAAAAATGTTTCATATTTGGTGATTCTTGACAACTGAGTTATGTGAAATCATGGAATGGTGCTACAGAACCCAAAGTTTATAAATTCACTCTGTCAAAGACACACGTAAGTACAGTGACATCACTTCATCCACCGTCTTTGAAAGTATGTTTGTTTGGTGTTTATCTACTGTTGACTTGACCATAAACCTGTGTCACGAGTGCTATCAATTAGATTGTGTATAGTATTCTCGAACATTTGCCTTGATATAAAAATATAACTTACTCCTGAATATTTGTTTTGATATAAAACTTTTATAAACTGGAAATTGACACTTACAAATTCTAAACCTCTATGGGGGTTTTGCTCACCCGAATATCGATATCTGAAAATCATGTAAAATCTTGAAAACTTAACAAACTACCCACTGCTACTCTCTACAGACAGGATACTGGAAATCTGGAAATTTTTATTTTCACTAATTTCCTTGGAAAACAAAAAACGCAAAAATAAGTAGTGGCTAAAATGCCTGCTTATACATGAACACAATGTACCAGTCTGGTAATTAGTAAAAATTAGTCTTTAAGAACTTGCTGAAGACTGTAAAATTGCAAAATTTTGTAGTGGTGAAAGTATCTAGGTTTACTATATACTTATACATATATGTCATTATACTTATTACATTAACTTAAGCTTTACAATGTATGAAATGTCAGTATTTATTAGTGTCACACTAAAATGAATGACAAGTGGAATGACAGAACAACAAATGACACCTGAAACTATATTCAGAAGTTGCAATGACAGCATTTAGTCTATGAATAAAGGTGGAGTGAAACCCTTTACTATAAATTAGAGTGTGGAATGACACCTTCTACACGCTATTAAAAAAGTGAAATGACAACCTCATTTGTTAGAACAAATTACTGGACGATTCAATTTTGCACAATAATTTCCTTGTTTTCTTATTTTATTAATATATTTTTGTCTGTCATTTCCACAGGTCACTGGAGTTCATCTCAGGGCTTGAGAGTAATAGTCGAGTTTTTACAGTAAATGTTAAAGGGCTTCTCCAGTTGGAGGTAATAATTTCTTTATATGCAAATTTATTATTTTAGGTTTTTTTGCCAAAATATTGAGTGATCATCCACAATATACATGATGAGTCAAAGATAACATGTGAAAACAGTTTTCTTTTTTTTTGATCAAAAAAGTTCATTTGTTGGTACGACATGAAATGTTACTGAATGTTTTGCATGAATAGTTTCTCTCAGGCATCTCTTACCATAACCTCAAGCTGATCAGAATCCCTTGTACACATAGAACCCCTTGTGCACTGTCACATAGCACCCCTTGCACACGTAGAACCCCTTGTACACATAGCATGTGATGGGTCTAGTAAAGGAAGCTAACTAATCGACAATAACTTTGAATTCTTTCCTTAACAGGCAGGGCAGTATGCTTCAGTTTATATTGACAACAGTTCGAAAAGAGACATATCAGTGCAAAGTGGGTCAGATTTTACTGGCATTATGGTTGGTGTGTGAATCTCTGAACGGACTTGACGACAAAGGTTTACCAAATGAGGGCGCTCTTTCCAGACATAGCTCGAAAGAAATCAGCCTCCTGGGATGCTGCATCAGTCATATTGATTGATGACAATACGCTCGATTTATCTGTACAGGAAGAATTCTTATTAAAGTCTGCCACAAACTGATACCAAAGTTGGCAATTGTCCAACCGTCCCTATGTGAACTTGAACTCTAGAATGGGCCGGTAGCCAGAGCGCTGCAGCTCAAGCGCAATAAAACTACACTGCATCAATAAAAATTAGCCCTGAAGTCGCCATATTTGTATTATAGTTTAGAAAATTTTATTATGTAAAGTTACTATGGTTACCTCAACAAGATGACATTTGTATTGTTTATATGAGACACATTTGCATGTTTACATTTCATTTTCAAACTCAGGATAAGTTTTTGTGGTTTTAATTTGAACACTTTGATATACTTTCATAATTATATTGTACATAAATTTATAAAACTAAACTATTGAAAAAAAACTCAACACAATTGTGTTCTTTTTATTGTAGAACTTTATATACTCATTTTAGATATTAAATTATTCTCAATTCACCTGTGAGCGACTTATGATAATATATTTGTTTTTGAGTTGGGCGCCATTAGCAAAGGGGTAGTAGACAAGGGTACAGAAGAAAAATAAGGATTGACCAAGTGAGGGGTAAACATTTGTGGTGAGTTCACACTACGTATTACGAATCAATTGATAATGTCATAGAAAACGTATTTCGAACCATGACACAATTGATGATGTCATAGAAAATGTGAAGCATGTTATGTGTAGATAGCGTCAGATGTATTAAATTGAAGATTTCATAAAATCATGGCCGATTATTACAAGTCAGATTATAATGAAGTAAAAATAATAAAGATGTGTTTGGTGAATAATGCCAAGTCCAGGACTTCATTCCTCTTTTGTCATTTACTGATGTCAGCTCAGACCATAGGGATACGTACTATTTCTTAGATTGTTGTTTTCCTTGTATCGCTATATAATAACTGTGATGAATATATTTCCCATGCCTTTCTGGAAAGATATATAGTTCAGAGTGTATGGATACATATGTAGATACAGGATTCGCAATATTTTCCTTAGAAAAACAACAATTTTCTCAATAATACATGTCCCTGTGGCTCACTGAGATATATAGTTAATAATGCTAAGTCGGTTGGACACCGTTGGGGGGGGGAGACAGAGAGACAGAGACATAGAGATGAACACCAAGGATTCCCGAAGATAGAAACATAACAAGAATTGCTATTAGGTCTAGGTGTTATTAGAGGGATCACAAGCTCGGTAATCGTCTCTGGTAGTTTGTAAGGCATTCTTTTGTTCAAACGTACGCCGAAGGTTACCGAAAATTCCGTGATTTGCTCCCTTTTGCTCTTCGGGAATCATCGGCCGCCTCTTGCGGCTTGCCACAGCATGCAAGACCGAGGATTCCCGAAGAGCAAAAAGGAGCAAATCACGGAATTCTCGGTAACGTTCGGCCCTTGTTAGAACAAAAGAAATCATTGAAAACTACGAAAGGTGATTACCGAGCTTGTAATGCCCCTATTAACATTTCGAAACCATACCCGTTAATGTTTGGTTTCTCTCTTGCCTGTGGTGTTATCTGATACCCGAAATTTTGCGTTTCATCGCCTCATGAATAATTTTTTGGGAAATTTTTAAAGTCTCCTCAGGATTAGAGATGATGTGTGACAGTGAGGGCGCCTCATCCTAGGTACTGAGTCAATATTTCAGATAGGCAGCGAGTTGGGACTGCATGTTCGTAGGGTAAAAAACGACTTATTACGTAAGAGATGAAAAAAAATGTCACTTTCTTTGTATTGTCAACAGCAACAGGTGTCCATGGCCCAAGTAAATCGTATTTTCAAAGTTTTTATTGCAATTTGGGAGGGATTTTTGATAAGTTAAGATAAATATATATCTGCAATGGGAAATTATTGAATGAAAGTGTCTAGAGTGAGTGATGTGTTAGAGCACACAATTTCAAACAGCTTGAACTAGCTACCCATCTGAAATATTGACTCAGTACGTTAATATCCCACCCATTAGCCGTGATGCGGCGCCCTCACACACCACTCACTCTAGACCCGTCTTATAAATTTCTCAAAAAAATTATTCATGAGGCTCCGAAACTCCAAATTACGGGTATCAGATAGCATCACAGACAAGATAGAAACATAACAAGAATTGCTATTAGGTCTAGGTGATATTAGGGGGATCACAAGCTCGGTAATCGTCTCTGGTAGTTTGCAAGGCATTCTTTTGTTCAAACGTACGCCGAAGGTTACCGAGAATTCCGTGATTTGCTCCCTTTTGCTCTTCGGGAATCATCGGCCGCCTCTTGCGGCTTGCCACAGCATGCAAGACCGAGGATTCCCGAAGAGCAAAAAGGAGCAAATCACGGAATTCTCGGTAACGTTCGGCCCTTGTTAGAACAAAAGAAATCATTGAAAACTACGAAAGGTGATTACCGAGCTTGTAATGCCCCTATTAACATTTCGAAACCATACCCGTTAATGTTTGGTTTCTCTCTTGCCTGTGGTGTTATCTGATACCCGAAATTTTGCGTTTCATCGCCTCATGAATAATTTTTTGGGAAATTTTTAAAGTCTCCTCAGGATTAGAGATGATGTGTGACAGTGAGGGCGCCTCATCCTAGGTACTGAGTCAATATTTCAGATAGGCAGCGAGTTGGGACTGCATGTTCGTAGGGTAAAAAACGGCTTATTACGTAAGAGATGAAAAAAAATGTCACTTTCTTTGTATTGTCAACAGCAACAGGTGTCCATGGCCCAAGTAAATCGTATTTTCAAAGTTTTTATTGCAATTTGGGAGGGATTTTTGATAAGTTAAGATAAATATATATCTGCAATGGGAAATTATTGAATGAAAGTGTCTAGAGTGAGTGATGTGTTAGAGCACACAATTTCAAACAGCTTGAACTAGCTACCCATCTGAAATATTGACTCAGTACGTTAATATCCCACCCATTAGCCGTGACGCGGCGCCCTCACACACCACTCACTCTAGACCCGTCTTATAAATTTCTCAAAAAAATTATTCATGAGGCTCCGAAACTCCAAATTACGGGTATCAGATAGCATCACAGACAAGATAGAAACATAACAAGAATTGCTATTAGGTCTAGGTGTTATTAGGGGGATCACAAGCTCGGTAATCGTCTCTGGTAGTTTGCAAGGCATTCTTTTGTTCAAAGGTACGCCGAAGGTTACCGAGAATTCCGTGATTTGCTCCCTTTTGCTCTTCGGGAATCATCGGCCGCCTCTTGCGGCTTGCCACAGCATGCAAGACCGAGGATTCCCGAAGAGCAAAAAGGAGCAAATCACGGAATTCTCGGTAACGTTCGGCCCTTGTTAGAACAAAAGAAATCTTTGAAAACTACGGAAGGTGATTACCGAGCTTGTAATGCCCCTATTAACATTTCGAAACCATACCCGTTAATGTTTGGTTTCTCTCTTGCCTGTGGTGTTATCTGATACCCGAAATTTTGCGTTTCATCGCCTCATGAATAATTTTTTGGGAAATTTTTAAAGTCTCCTCAGGATTAGAGATGATGTGTGACAGTGAGGGCGCCTCATCCTAGGTACTGAGTCAATATTTCAGATAGGCAGCGAGTTGGGACTGCATGTTCGTAGGGTAAAAAACGACTTATTACGTAAGAGATGAAAAAAAATGTCACTTTCTTTGTATTGTCAACAGCAACAGGTGTCCATGGCCCAAGTAAATCGTATTTTCAAAGTTTTTATTGCAATTTGGGAGGGATTTTTGATAAGTTAAGATAAATATATATCTGCAATGGGAAATTATTGAATGAAAGTGTCTAGAGTGAGTGATGTGTTAGAGCACACAATTTCAAACAGCTTGAACTAGCTACCCATCTGAAATATTGACTCAGTACGTTAATATCCCACCCATTAGCCGTGATGCGGCGCCCTCACACACCACTCACTCTAGACCCGTCTTATAAATTTCTCAAAAAAATTATTCATGAGGCTCCGAAACTCCAAATTACGGGTATCAGATAGCATCACAGACAAGATAGAAACATAACAAGAATTGCTATTAGGTCTAGGTGTTATTAGGGGGGTCACAAGCTCGGTAATCGTCTCTGGTAGTTTGCAAGGCATTCTTTTGTTCAAACGTACGCCGAAGGTTACCGAGAATTCCGTGATTTGCTCCCTTTTGCTCTTCGGGAATCATCGGCCGCCTCTTGCGGCTTGCCACAGCATGCAAGACCGAGGATTCCCGAAGAGCAAAAAGGAGCAAATCACGGAATTCTCGGTAACGTTCGGCCCTTGTTAGAACAAAAGAAATCATTGAAAACTACGAAAGGTGATTACCGAGCTTGTAATGCCCCTATTAACATTTCGAAACCATACCCGTTAATGTTTGGTTTCTCTCTTGCCTGTGGTGTTATCTGATACCCGAAATTTTGCGTTTCATCGCCTCATGAATAATTTTTTGGGAAATTTTTAAAGTCTCCTCAGGATTAGAGATGATGTGTGACAGTGAGGGCGCCTCATCCTAGGTACTGAGTCAATATTTCAGATAGGCAGCGAGTTGGGACTGCATGTTCGTAGGGTAAAAAACGGCTTATTACGTAAGAGATGAAAAAAAATGTCACTTTCTTTGTATTGTCAACAGCAACAGGTGTCCATGGCCCAAGTAAATCGTATTTTCAAAGTTTTTATTGCAATTTGGGAGGGATTTTTGATAAGTTAAGATAAATATATATCTGCAATGGGAAATTATTGAATGAAAGTGTCTAGAGTGAGTGATGTGTTAGAGCACACAATTTCAAACAGCTTGAACTAGCTACCCATCTGAAATATTGACTCAGTACGTTAATATCCCACCCATTAGCCGTGACGCGGCGCCCTCACACACCACTCACTCTAGACCCGTCTTATAAATTTCTCAAAAAAATTATTCATGAGGCTCCGAAACTCCAAATTACGGGTATCAGATAGCATCACAGACAAGATAGAAACATAACAAGAATTGCTATTAGGTCTAGGTGTTATTAGGGGGATCACAAGCTCGGTAATCGTCTCTGGTAGTTTGCAAGGCATTCTTTTGTTCAAAGGTACGCCGAAGGTTACCGAGAATTCCGTGATTTGCTCCCTTTTGCTCTTCGGGAATCATCGGCCGCCTCTTGCGGCTTGCCACAGCATGCAAGACCGAGGATTCCCGAAGAGCAAAAAGGAGCAAATCACGGAATTCTCGGTAACGTTCGGCCCTTGTTAGAACAAAAGAAATCTTTGAAAACTACGGAAGGTGATTACCGAGCTTGTAATGCCCCTATTAACATTTCGAAACCATACCCGTTAATGTTTGGTTTCTCTCTTGCCTGTGGTGTTATCTGATACCCGAAATTTTGCGTTTCATCGCCTCATGAATAATTTTTTGGGAAATTTTTAAAGTCTCCTCAGGATTAGAGATGATGTGTGACAGTGAGGGCGCCTCATCCTAGGTACTGAGTCAATATTTCAGATAGGCAGCGAGTTGGGACTGCATGTTCGTAGGGTAAAAAACGACTTATTACGTAAGAGATGAAAAAAAATGTCACTTTCTTTGTATTGTCAACAGCAACAGGTGTCCATGGCCCAAGTAAATCGTATTTTCAAAGTTTTTATTGCAATTTGGGAGGGATTTTTGATAAGTTAAGATAAATATATATCTGCAATGGGAAATTATTGAATGAAAGTGTCTAGAGTGAGTGATGTGTTAGAGCACACAATTTCAAACAGCTTGAACTAGCTACCCATCTGAAATATTGACTCAGTACGTTAATATCCCACCCATTAGCCGTGATGCGGCGCCCTCACACACCACTCACTCTAGACCCGTCTTATAAATTTCTCAAAAAAATTATTCATGAGGCTCCGAAACTCCAAATTACGGGTATCAGATAGCATCACAGACAAGATAGAAACATAACAAGAATTGCTATTAGGTCTAGGTGTTATTAGGGGGGTCACAAGCTCGGTAATCGTCTCTGGTAGTTTGCAAGGCATTCTTTTGTTCAAACGTACGCCGAAGGTTACCGAGAATTCCGTGATTTGCTCCCTTTTGCTCTTCGGGAATCATCGGCCGCCTCTTGCGGCTTGCCACAGCATGCAAGACCGAGGATTCCCGAAGAGCAAAAAGGAGCAAATCACGGAATTCTCGGTAACGTTCGGCCCTTGTTAGAACAAAAGAAATCATTGAAAACTACGAAAGGTGATTACCGAGCTTGTAATGCCCCTATTAACATTTCGAAACCATACCCGTTAATGTTTGGTTTCTCTCTTGCCTGTGGTGTTATCTGATACCCGAAATTTTGCGTTTCATCGCCTCATGAATAATTTTTTGGGAAATTTTTAAAGTCTCCTCAGGATTAGAGATGATGTGTGACAGTGAGGGCGCCTCATCCTAGGTACTGAGTCAATATTTCAGATAGGCAGCGAGTTGGGACTGCATGTTCGTAGGGTAAAAAACGACTTATTACGTAAGAGATGAAAAAAAATGTCACTTTCTTTGTATTGTCAACAGCAACAGGTGTCCATGGCCCAAGTAAATCGTATTTTCAAAGTTTTTATTGCAATTTGGGAGGGATTTTTGATAAGTTAAGATAAATATATATCTGCAATGGGAAATTATTGAATGAAAGTGTCTAGAGTGAGTGATGTGTTAGAGCACACAATTTCAAACAGCTTGAACTAGCTACCCATCTGAAATATTGACTCAGTACGTTAATATCCCACCCATTAGCCGTGATGCGGCGCCCTCACACACCACTCACTCTAGACCCGTCTTATAAATTTCTCAAAAAAATTATTCATGAGGCTCCGAAACTCCAAATTACGGGTATCAGATAGCATCACAGACAAGATAGAAACATAACAAGAATTGCTATTAGGTCTAGGTGATATTAGGGGATCACAAGCTCGGTAATCGTCTCTGGTAGTTTGCAAGGCATTCTTTTGTTCAAACGTACGCCGAAGGTTACCGAGAATTCCGTGATTTGCTCCCTTTTGCTCTTCGGGAATCATCGGCCGCCTCTTGCGGCTTGCCACAGCATGCAAGACCGAGGATTCCCGAAGAGCAAAAAGGAGCAAATCACGGAATTCTCGGTAACGTTCGGCCCTTGTTAGAACAAAAGAAATCATTGAAAACTACGAAAGGTGATTACCGAGCTTGTAATGCCCCTATTAACATTTCGAAACCATACCCGTTAATGTTTGGTTTCTCTCTTGCCTGTGGTGTTATCTGATACCCGAAATTTTGCGTTTCATCGCCTCATGAATAATTTTTTGGGAAATTTTTAAAGTCTCCTCAGGATTAGAGATGATGTGTGACAGTGAGGGCGCCTCATCCTAGGTACTGAGTCAATATTTCAGATAGGCAGCGAGTTGGGACTGCATGTTCGTAGGGTAAAAAACGACTTATTACGTAAGAGATGAAAATACTTCACTTTCTTTGTATTGTCAACAGCAACAGGTGTCCATGGCCCAAGTAAATCGTATTTTCAAAGTTTTTATTGCAATTTGGGAGGGATTTTTGATAAGTTAAGATAAATATATATCTGCAATGGGAAATTATTGAATGAAAGTGTCTAGAGTGAGTGATGTGTTAGAGCACACAATTTCAAACAGCTTGAACTAGCTACCCATCTGAAATATTGACTCAGTACGTTAATATCCCACCCATTAGCCGTGATGCGGCGCCCTCACACACCACTCACTCTAGACCCGTCTTATAAATTTCTCAAAAAAATTATTCATGAGGCTCCGAAACTCCAAATTACGGGTATCAGATAGCATCACAGACAAGATAGAAACATAACAAGAATTGCTATTAGGTCTAGGTGATATTAGGGGGATCACAAGCTCGGTAATCGTCTCTGGTAGTTTGCAAGGCATTCTTTTGTTCAAACGTACGCCGAAGGTTACCGAGAATTCCGTGATTTGCTCCCTTTTGCTCTTCGGGAATCATCGGCCGCCTCTTGCGGCTTGCCACAGCATGCAAGACCGAGGATTCCCGAAGAGCAAAAAGGAGCAAATCACGGAATTCTCGGTAACGTTCGGCCCTTGTTAGAACAAAAGAAATCATTGAAAACTACGAAAGGTGATTACCGAGCTTGTAATGCCCCTATTAACATTTCGAAACCATACCCGTTAATGTTTGGTTTCTCTCTTGCCTGTGGTGTTATCTGATACCCGAAATTTTGCGTTTCATCGCCTCATGAATAATTTTTTGGGAAATTTTTAAAGTCTCCTCAGGATTAGAGATGATGTGTGACAGTGAGGGCGCCTCATCCTAGGTACTGAGTCAATATTTCAGATAGGCAGCGAGTTGGGACTGCATGTTCGTAGGGTAAAAAACGGCTTATTACGTAAGAGATGAAAAAAAATGTCACTTTCTTTGTATTGTCAACAGCAACAGGTGTCCATGGCCCAAGTAAATCGTATTTTCAAAGTTTTTATTGCAATTTGGGAGGGATTTTTGATAAGTTAAGATAAATATATATCTGCAATGGGAAATTATTGAATGAAAGTGTCTAGAGTGAGTGATGTGTTAGAGCACACAATTTCAAACAGCTTGAACTAGCTACCCATCTGAAATATTGACTCAGTACGTTAATATCCCACCCATTAGCAGTGATGCGGCGCCCTCACACACCACTCACTCTAGACCCGTCTTATAAATTTCTCAAAAAAATTATTCATGAGGCTCCGAAACTCCAAATTACGGGTATCAGATAGCATCACAGACAAGATAGAAACATAACAAGAATTGCTATTAGGTCTAGGTGTTATTAGGGGGATCACAAGCTCGGTAATCGTCTCTGGTAGTTTGCAAGGCATTCTTTTGTTCAAACGTACGCCGAAGGTTACCGAGAATTCCGTGATTTGCTCCCTTTTGCTCTTCGGGAATCATCGGCCGCCTCTTGCGGCTTGCCACAGCATGCAAGACCGAGGATTCCCGAAGAGCAAAAAGGAGCAAATCACGGAATTCTCGGTAACGTTCGGCCCTTGTTAGAACAAAAGAAATCATTGAAAACTACGAAAGGTGATTACCGAGCTTGTAATGCCCCTATTAACATTTCGAAACCATACCCGTTAATGTTTGGTTTCTCTCTTGCCTGTGGTGTTATCTGATACCCGAAATTTTGCGTTTCATCGCCTCATGAATAATTTTTTGGGAAATTTTTAAAGTCTTCTCAGGATTAGAGATGATGTGTGACAGTGAGGGCGCCTCATCCTAGGTACTGAGTCAATATTTCAGATAGGCAGCGAGTTGGGACTGCATGTTCGTAGGGTAAAAAACGACTTATTACGTAAGAGATGAAAAAAAATGTCACTTTCTTTGTATTGTCAACAGCAACAGGTGTCCATGGCCCAAGTAAATCGTATTTTCAAAGTTTTTATTGCAATTTAGGAGGGATTTTTGATAAGTTAAGATAAATATATATCTGCAATGGGAAATTATTGAATGAAAGTGTCTAGAGTGAGTGATGTGTTAGAGCACACAATTTCAAACAGCTTGAACTAGCTACCCATCTGAAATATTGACTCAGTACGTTAATATCCCACCCATTAGCCGTGATGCGGCGCCCTCACACACCACTCACTCTAGACCCGTCTTATAAATTTCTCAAAAAAATTATTCATGAGGCTCCGAAACTCCAAATTACGGGTATCAGATAGCATCACAGACAAGATAGAAACATAACAAGAATTGCTATTAGGTCTAGGTGATATTAGGGGGATCACAAGCTCGGTAATCGTCTCTGGTAGTTTGCAAGGCATTCTTTTGTTCAAACGTACGCCGAAGGTTACCGAGAATTCCGTGATTTGCTCCCTTTTGCTCTTCGGGAATCATCGGCCGCCTCTTGCGGCTTGCCACAGCATGCAAGACCGAGGATTCCCGAAGAGCAAAAAGGAGCAAATCACGGAATTCTCGGTAACGTTCGGCCCTTGTTAGAACAAAAGAAATCATTGAAAACTACGAAAGGTGATTACCGAGCTTGTAATGCCCCTATTAACATTTCGAAACCATACCCGTTAATGTTTGGTTTCTCTCTTGCCTGTGGTGTTATCTGATACCCGAAATTTTGCGTTTCATCGCCTCATGAATAATTTTTTGGGAAATTTTTAAAGTCTCCTCAGGATTAGAGATGATGTGTGACAGTGAGGGCGCCTCATCCTAGGTACTGAGTCAATATTTCAGATAGGCAGCGAGTTGGGACTGCATGTTCGTAGGGTAAAAAACGGCTTATTACGTAAGAGATGAAAAAAAATGTCACTTTCTTTGTATTGTCAACAGCAACAGGTGTCCATGGCCCAAGTAAATCGTATTTTCAAAGTTTTTATTGCAATTTGGGAGGGATTTTTGATAAGTTAAGATAAATATATATCTGCAATGGGAAATTATTGAATGAAAGTGTCTAGAGTGAGTGATGTGTTAGAGCACACAATTTCAAACAGCTTGAACTAGCTACCCATCTGAAATATTGACTCAGTACGTTAATATCCCACCCATTAGCCGTGATGCGGCGCCCTCACACACCACTCACTCTAGACCCGTCTTATAAATTTCTCAAAAAAATTATTCATGAGGCTCCGAAACTCCAAATTACGGGTATCAGATAGCATCACAGACAAGATAGAAACATAACAAGAATTGCTATTAGGTCTAGGTGTTATTAGGGGGATCACAAGCTCGGTAATCGTCTCTGGTAGTTTGCAAGGCATTCTTTTGTTCAAACGTACGCCGAAGGTTACCGAGAATTCCGTGATTTGCTCCCTTTTGCTCTTCGGGAATCATCGGCCGCCTCTTGCGGCTTGCCACAGCATGCAAGACCGAGGATTCCCGAAGAGCAAAAAGGAGCAAATCACGGAATTCTCGGTAACGTTCGGCCCTTGTTAGAACAAAAGAAATCATTGAAAACTACGAAAGGTGATTACCGAGCTTGTAATGCCCCTATTAACATTTCGAAACCATACCCGTTAATGTTTGGTTTCTCTCTTGCCTGTGGTGTTATCTGATACCCGAAATTTTGCGTTTCATCGCCTCAAGAATAATTTTTTGGGAAATTTTTAAAGTCTTCTCAGGATTAGAGATGATGTGTGACAGTGAGGGCGCCTCATCCTAGGTACTGAGTCAATATTTCAGATAGGCAGCGAGTTGGGACTGCATGTTCGTAGGGTAAAAAACGACTTATTACGTAAGAGATGAAAAAAAATGTCACTTTCTTTGTATTGTCAACAGCAACAGGTGTCCATGGCCCAAGTAAATCGTATTTTCAAAGTTTTTATTGCAATTTAGGAGGGATTTTTGATAAGTTAAGATAAATATATATCTGCAATGGGAAATTATTGAATGAAAGTGTCTAGAGTGAGTGATGTGTTAGAGCACACAATTTCAAACAGCTTGAACTAGCTACCCATCTGAAATATTGACTCAGTACGTTAATATCCCACCCATTAGCCGTGATGCGGCGCCCTCACACACCACTCACTCTAGACCCGTCTTATAAATTTCTCAAAAAAATTATTCATGAGGCTCCGAAACTCCAAATTACGGGTATCAGATAGCATCACAGACAAGATAGAAACATAACAAGAATTGCTATTAGGTCTAGGTGTTATTAGGGGGATCACAAGCTCGGTAATCGTCTCTGGTAGTTTGCAAGGCATTCTTTTGTTCAAACGTACGCCGAAGGTTACCGAGAATTCCGTGATTTGCTCCCTTTTGCTCTTCGGGAATCATCGGCCGCCTCTTGCGGCTTGCCACAGCATGCAAGACCGAGGATTCCCGAAGAGCAAAAAGGAGCAAATCACGGAATTCTCGGTAACGTTCGGCCCTTGTTAGAACAAAAGAAATCATTGAAAACTACGAAAGGTGATTACCGAGCTTGTAATGCCCCTATTAACATTTCGAAACCATACCCGTTAATGTTTGGTTTCTCTCTTGCCTGTGGTGTTATCTGATACCCGAAATTTTGCGTTTCATCGCCTCATGAATAATTTTTTGGGAAATTTTTAAAGTCTCCTCAGGATTAGAGATGATGTGTGACAGTGAGGGCGCCTCATCCTAGGTACTGAGTCAATATTTCAGATAGGCAGCGAGTTGGGACTGCATGTTCGTAGGGTAAAAAACGACTTATTACGTAAGAGATGAAAAAAAATGTCACTTTCTTTGTATTGTCAACAGCAACAGGTGTCCATGGCCCAAGTAAATCGTATTTTCAAAGTTTTTATTGCAATTTGGGAGGGATTTTTGATAAGTTAAGATAAATATATATCTGCAATGGGAAATTATTGAATGAAAGTGTCTAGAGTGAGTGATGTGTTAGAGCACACAATTTCAAACAGCTTGAACTAGCTACCCATCTGAAATATTGACTCAGTACGTTAATATCCCACCCATTAGCCGTGATGCGGCGCCCTCACACACCACTCACTCTAGACCCGTCTTATAAATTTCTCAAAAAAATTATTCATGAGGCTCCGAAACTCCAAATTACGGGTATCAGATAGCATCACAGACAAGATAGAAACATAACAAGAATTGCTATTAGGTCTAGGTGTTATTAGAGGGATCACAAGCTCGGTAATCGTCTCTGGTAGTTTGCAAGGCATTCTTTTGTTCAAACGTACGCCGAAGGTTACCGAGAATTCCGTGATTTGCTCCCTTTTGCTCTTCGGGAATCATCGGCCGCCTCTTGCGGCTTGCCACAGCATGCAAGACCGAGGATTCCCGAAGAGCAAAAAGGAGCAAATCACGGAATTCTCGGTAACGTTCGGCCCTTGTTAGAACAAAAGAAATCATTGAAAACAACGAAAGGTGATTACCGAGCTTGTAATGCCCCTATTAACATTTCGAAACCATACCCGTTAATGTTTGGTTTCTCTCTTGCCTGTGGTGTTATCTGATACCCGAAATTTTGCGTTTCATCGCCTCATGAATAATTTTTGGGGAAATTTTTAAAGTCTCCTCAGGATTAGAGATGATGTGTGACAGTGAGGGCGCCTCATCCTAGGTACTGAGTCAATATTTCAGATAGGCAGCGAGTTGGGACTGCATGTTCGTAGGGTAAAAAATGACTTATTACGTAAGAGATGAAAAAAAATGTCACTTTCTTTGTATTGTCAACAGCAACAGGTGTCCATGGCCAAGTAAATCGTATTTTCAAAGTTTTTATTGCAATTTGGGAGGGATTTTTGATAAGTTAAGATAAATATATATCTGCAATGGGAAATTATTGAATGAAAGTGTCTAGAGTGAGTGATGTGTTAGAGCACACAATTTCAAACAGCTTGAACTAGCTACCCATCTGAAATATTGACTCAGTACTATAAATTTTAAATATTTTTTCATAAATTATCTACTCAAAAGTTCATGCTTTCTATTCTAAATCTTCTAAAATATTATTTGCTTTGGCCATAGACACGTTTTATTACTGCAAATTAAAGAAAGTTGCGATTTTTCAACTCTTAAGTAATAAGTCGTTTTGAGACCGTAAACAACTGCAATTTCGCATTTTTTGAAGAAATGGATTTGACGGTGTATACTGCCACCTACAGATGACCTTATATTTACCCTTGTCTTTCTTAGGGTGGGGTAATGATAACTTTCACTTCTGCGCCAATAAATGATACATGCTCACCTTCAAGCAACAATTATTCTCTCTCTTATTTGAGACTTTGTGTTTAGGCAAAATAAGAAAAATGTTTGTTTTCGATAACATGATTTTTTGAAATAGGGTAGGTAGGTCGGAATTTTATTTTACTTGATGTAATTTCTAAATGTGAAAATATAGCGATGTCAACTTGTAATCATTTCAGCAAAAGCCTCTTTCTACTGCATTATGAAAGAAAAGCAACGTTTATCACTTTTCAATATGATTAGGGAAAGGATCCTGCTGTGTGTGGTGTCTGTCATTGTTAGTCTTGAATTGAATTGTTTATTTTATTATGTGAAAAACGTGTCCAATTATTAGTAAAATGTCAAGCTAACCCCATTTTCACTATCATTTCATGGGTGTGTTTGAAAAGCAAACAAGATAAAAGACGCAAAGCAGTTTTTGTTTTCTTTGGTACATCTTTAATACATGATAGCAAGCTATCCTAACTTACACTTTGCTACCAAAATCACTGTACATAAACCATAGTGCTACTGTCAAAACATATCAAACTTACACTTAAAATTACATCTTAATTCAAATCAGAATTTTGAAAAAGAGTCGCCAGGCACCTGTCCTGGGTACGGGTATAATTATGACAGGAAAATAGATCTGATAACACAATAAGTGATATACTCTTATAAGAATAGAATATTTTAGACATCAAGTCAATTCACTGAAATACGTCACATGATTTACTTCCTCAATATGATTGGCTGTAATATACCACATGATTTGACTTTCTAAATGTAATTGGGTGAATCATATCACATGATTTGACATCTTACATCTGATTGGCTGTAATATATCACATGATTTGGATTTCTAAAATGTAATTGGGTGAATTGTTATACATGATCTCATATCCGTATCTGATTGGCTGTAATATATCACATGATTAGAATTTCTAAATGTAATTGGGTGAATCACACCATTCTCTAAATGTAATTGGGTGAATCCTAACACATGATTTGACATCTTACTTGTCATTGGTGCATTCAACCATACAAGCATGACAATTCCAAGACCTTCATAGTAAAACATAAGAATACATTAAAAAAAAACACGACTGGTTGTCCTGGAAACAGAAATAAATACAATTATCCATAAAGAGAGCATGGAATAACTAACTAGATACATCAAAATATCTAGGCAATAATTACATCAACAATTTATTGGGTTTTAATGCTGGCAGGAAGTCACTATTGTCAGAGTAACCAATGACTGTCCTGATGGTGGATATTTTGACATTTAGAATCTGGAGACTTTATTGATATAGTGACTTATTGGGAAGATTTTGGAAATAAAAAAATTTCATGTGGCTTTGTATCTTGGTTGGTAAATTTCAACTATGTCCTTTCAACTCACCATTTGGCCAACGATACCGTATTTAAACCTTCCTGACTCTGATTCATTAATATTCATGAAATACTTCCCTCTGTGATTGGCTGATCCTGATCCTAATTCATTAATATTCATGAAATATTTCCCTGTGATTGGCTGATCCTGACTCTAATTCATTAATATTCATGACATACTTCCCTCTGTGATTGGCTGATCCAGACTCTAATTCATTAATATTCATGAAATTCTTCCCTCCTCGTTTAGTCACATGACATGGACAGCCTCTGACATCATCAAACACAGTAAGGAGATTTCAAATCAAATCAGAGTTTATGCCTCTTTTCCAGTCATGCTTCATTAAATTACTTTATCAAATTTGTTTTCTTAAGTGTGAGATGAGAGGTCATAGTTGAGAGGTCATAGTTGAAAGGTCATAGTTGAAACAACCAGCGATAAATAAATTTGATGTACGCTTAAACAGTTATAATGTGCCATAATATCCAAATAATTAAAAAGTATATATAGTATTTGTAAATAAACAAATCTTCAATAACATCTTCAAATACAAAACATTTTCCCGTATTTAATAATTTCAAATTGTCCAAGAAAAAAATTGTCAATGGTAATAGTTATCTTTTTAAGTTAAAATGACTTTTGTACATCACTGATGTATAGTTGGTAATAATTATGAAATATGCTAATTATATATATACAATGTGGTGTGATAGGGTAGAATCTTGCAATATGCAAATTACCATAAAATGATAAGGTGTGATTGGTCAGAATTGGGATGCATTCACATCATGTGATGATGGCATTGGATTGCCAAAAACTATGACATATTTCATTACTAGAAGTATTCAAATAAACTATCTGAACTGAGTGTGGTAGAGAAGCTGAATCTGAAAATTACAAAACTACCTGAAATAAATTTGGTTGTGATGCTGAATCTGAATCTGAAAATTACACAACAAACTACCTTATATGCAAACAGACTCATAATCTTATCAGCCAATCAGGATATCTATACAAATCATGTGACATTATACTTCATCTCAAATGAATACAATGACTTGGAAGCCCAGTTGAGCAAAGCAAACTAATACAAACAGGCAAACAAACAAACAAACAAACAGACAAACCCACAAGGAATGGACTGGAAATACAAATTAGTTTTTATATTTCCAGTTCCAACAAAGCAATGACATATTGTACTTGGCCTGCTACACATGTGCTTATCAAAACTTTGACATACAGACTTTGATTACATGGATTGGTATTTTGTGGTGACATGATACACAACACTCAACTAGAATATAATTGAAGGTAAACTGAATGCATTTCTGCTCTGGTAACTTAAAAGTGATTTCTCTCGGTGTGCCAAATGAGACATGATATACATGCAATATATGTGAACTGCGTCTGCTATATTTACATATCAATGAAAACTGTTATACATAAATTATCACCATAGGTAGCGCCTTTGAGTTGACTTATGGCATATAACACCCAACTAGAAAATCATTGATGGTAAAAAGAATGCATTTTCTGTTTTTAATTTAAATGTGATTTCTCCCTGTTTGTCAAACTAGACGTTATATACACATACATACTGTACACAAGGCAATCAAATATTGTACTGGGCCTGCTATACTTTAGCCTGTAAGGTACGCCATGATGGACCGCCCTCACACATCGGTCAACCCCTCTGAGGGAGGAACAACATGGCGTAGTCTAGCTTAGTCTAGCTATACTTGTGTGCTCATCAAATCTTTGATACCCAGATAGACTATCCACATTGGTACTATCATTTTGTGGTGACACATACAACATATAACACTCAAGCAGGAAACCATTGAGGGTATGTAAAATGTATTTCTGTCATAAACTTAAATACTGTGTGCGATTTCTCCCTGTCTGCCAGATTCAACATTACCGGTATATACACACAAAGCAATGGAATATTGTACTGGGCCTGCTATATATATTTGATATACTGATTGACCATTTGTGGTGACACACGTGACATGTAACTCTTAACCAGAAAAACATTGATGATAAGTAAAATGTATTTCTCTCATTAACTTAAATACTGCATGAGATTTCTCCCTGTCTGCCAAACTGGACGTTATATACACATAACTTTTATACTTTGCCTGCTACACATGGGTATCAAAACCTTTGACGTACAGATAGACCATTTGTGGTGACATGTGACATACAACACTCAACCAGAAAATCATTGATGATAAATTAAACAAATATCTGTTTGGGCAAAAAAAAAAAGAATTGTTTCTGGTCAGTGCGCCCATCACTTAAATACTCCGCGTCGGCCTTTTTTTTCCTGTGTTTTTATCCAACCCATGCAATCTGCAGATCTAATGCGAAACACAAAAATAACCCTCCCTACTTCAGTGAAGAAAACTGCAGAGCCAATCATGAACAAGCAAATGACATCTGCCCTACATCCACACTTGCTCTAAAGTAGTAAATAAAAAGAACAGTAACTGCCATAAATAGTAGACTGAGTGATAGGTTTGTTGATAATTAAAAAAAAAAAATCACATCCTCGCACCATTTTAGACAAAGTGTCCTGACCAGAAACAATTCTTTTATTTTTTTTGGACCTTCTGTTTTGTTTTATTTCCCTGTCTGCCAAACTATACAAAACAAACTAATACTGACAATGACAGTGACAGTGATGGCTATTTAGATATGAAATATTGCAATATAGAGTAAAGTATAATAGAATATCTTTGGTCTTCTGAATTAATATGTACTCCATAAAAATGATTTACTAGTATTCACAGCAAGACTACAATTCTCTCAAAATATATATCAACCAAAGACAAAATACACAACAAAAAAATATAAATCACTTCTCAGCATAATTTGAAAGTAATTAACTTAATATTTTACGTATCTTACAACTAATCTGTACACAGTAATTTCTGAATATATCCCTAATACTATAATGGAAAAGTCTGATATAGGACTGAGAAACATGGCAGTCATTATAGGAATGGAATATTCCATATTAAAGGAAGGGAAGTCAGCCCCCACGTATGTAGTATATTTGGTTGTTGTTAAATAAACTACAAAATTAGGACAATTGTCTATTTATAGGATAATATGCAAATCAGTCAATCTTACTCATATAGCATCATATTTCCTTTGTTACACCTGGCATAGAACCAATGAGAACATTTTTCACACCTGGTGAAGAACATTTCAGAATGATCAGAACCATCCGTCTGTTTTATCATATATACTTATGGCATTATTCAATCATACAGTGGTTGAACAAAAAGAATGGTGTCAGTTCACTGACATCAATAGAACTTGATGAATGTCACATCTGGCTAAGAACCAATCAGAATACATTGATTCATCCTTTCTTTCACAAGGCTACCAATCAGAGTATTCCTGCACAATAACAACAACCAATGAAATCAAGAGACATTGACAACATCATCTACTCTGTACTCACACAACATATATCTCATAAACTTGGTACATGCTATGTTCCTTTCAACGAAACAGTTTGGTCTTTACATCCCTGTAAATCGAATGGTTTGGTCATGACACCCCTTTTAGTTAAGTAGTCTTGTCATGACACCCTCTCATTTAAATGGTTTGGTCTGTACATCCCTCTCAATTGAATGCTCTGGACTGTACATCTCTTAATTAAATGGTTTGGTCTGTACACCCTCTCAATTTAATTATGTGGTCATGATACCCATTCAAATTAAATGGTATGTACACCCCTCCCAATTAAATGGTTTGGTCTGTACACCCCTCTATATGAAATGGTTTGGTCTTTACTCAATGAGGTATACTATGGTAGATAATGTCTTTATATGGGAGTTTGATACAGGGGTTGTAACCCTATGTATATGCATTGACTTCAGGTAAAGGTATCTTCTCAACAGATCAACTGTATACAAGTCCTTTAAGGGTATATTTTTGTAGATGATATCAGAGTCACATTGTGGTACTTTTTGTAAGTCCTTGGTTCACTGTCACACCGTAGTACTCTCCGTTAGTTCTTGACTCTTGGACCGCTTCATTCTACCTTCTTCAGGAGTCGGTTCAAATGCACCCCTATCCAATTCATACCTTGCTTTTCTTCCCAGTGCTCTTCCCAATGATCCCTATAAATGAAAGACCGGAAATTACAGATCAGGATGGAGGAATGATGAATCACAAACGTAAGTTGATAGGTAGACTGATGAAAGTCATGATTTGGATTGTTTTGTTTATTTGTGATGTTTTTTAACATCAATTTGGGAATATAAAGACAGAAATCCATAACACAGCTTTAATCAGAATCCTAACTATGTCCTTCCACCATAGACAGTGGAGGGGGGGGGGGGAGGGGGGGGGAGGGGGGGGGACTCCGCTGTCTATGATTCCATATAGAAATGTCATGATATATAAATAACTCATGAGAAATGATTTAACATATCCTTGTTAACATAAACAGGCAGTCTTCTTATCACCTGATTCAAAAAGTCACCTGACTCAGGTCAAATGTCATCTACCAGTTGCTACAGATCAATACAATGATAACTTATAGTATAAGCTTTGTTGATCTTTCTTCCTAACCTTTGTTTGAGAAGTAGCCTTTGATAATTCTGGACTAACTGCCAAATGTGACTAAAATTAAACTTGTCAAGTCTAAAACCGATGATATCATACATTGTCATAATTGTTATATAGATGCCAGATGTTAAAGACCAAAATGTAAATTACCACGGTAATTTAAGAGGTGAAACTTTACAAATTACATTGTGTCAAACATGATGCTTTGTCCTGATTGGTCTTTTCACCTGCCTGAACTGAAATGGCAGGGTTCCTCTATTAGAAATGTGAGTCTTATTGAAATACTTTTATGTATGTAATCTCAATATCATCACATAATCAGTGATAGCCTGAGTGGGCTACTATCAGCAAATTATGGTAAAAGCATGACAAGAATTGGTAGTCTGTGGGCATGGGACTACTGTTAATTTTGAGCCCTGTAATATCTATCTAATAACTAACCCATAACCCTAGAACTCACTAGATCTCTAAATGCATTGTGTTTCTATATGTAATAACAAATAAGTCATGACCACACAAAAGAAACAGGAAATAGAGAATACAGCACCCTCGCTCAAATTGGGGGTATCATCACCTCAGAGCACCGTTTCTTAAAGGTGATTCAAAATGCTCACATTCACTATCGCTAATTTGCTAGACTACATGTTTGTGAAATGCATCCTGGTTTTAAAACTTTTCAAAAGCGTCTGCAAACACCTTAAAATGACCTTTTTTCAGTCACTTCCCTTCGGATTTACTTCGAGAGTTTTCGGGTATTTCCGGTCCCACCTAGACCACGGGATTTTATGATGTCATAAGGAGACATGGATAGCACGTAGCCTATGACGAGCGTAGTCAACATGTGAATAAATCTCAACAGCCTTGTGAAAAAATACATTGCTGGTGGTTGTAATAGACATCAGTAAACAAAAACTACACTCTACATGTCTTATTAACCAACATTTACCGATATTTACTCACACTTTCTCACTAATTGGCAGTGTCTGTGGGTATAAATGCTAAAATATGATCTCCCCATATTATGGCAAAATAAATCAAAACGGCTAGACTAGATATATATAAACACTTGTAATGTCGCGTGTTTCACATTCATTGACTTTTATTTATCTGATTTTTTATTATTTGCCGACAAGAAGCATTACGATACCGTCGTGACGTTTGACGGCATCCCCGGGCCAAGGACGGCATATTTTAGCCAAATCGCACTCGCGTCGCCTTTTGAACAGTGCATTTAACAACAAAGTAAACATATTTCATCTCGAATAAATATACTAGCTATTAGAATACCAATGGGAAACTTCAAGAAGGCATATCGGGACATGTGCCACAAAATATTTGTTGGTCCCATAATACACTAATTGATTCGATTTGCTCCCAGCATATGGAAGTACACTCCGAGTCATTGCATCATGTAAATGGAACTGTGACCGACCTAATTTTGTTGTCCATATATAAAATGAGACTGACCTGTAAATTTTTCACAGTTTTCGTTGTGGTCTTGTATTGTCACATGTTTGGCTTGTGAACACAAGTTTACATCTATTATTGTCTAGGGCGTAATACTCTAGTCCGAGTCTGAAACCCATATAAAACCTAAGAAACTCGCATTCGAATCGGACAGAACAGAAGTAGGTCTCATCGACTTGTTGGGGACTCGAATTATTGCTTGTTTTTATCACGGTATACAGGTGATTATTATATATCAGTAGAACTTAGAAGGGTAGTGTTGTCAAGTTTTGTGCAGTCACCGCGGCCGCGGCAGTAAGCTTATACTAGGATAGTTCCGCCGATCAAAGCTGAACTATGGAATGTACGTATGGAATCTGGAGATCACAGCGCACATTTGTGTCGGGTTAAATTTATCCACGTGTTGATGTAATCCATATTTATCAATCAGATATATTGTAAAATTCTTCAAGTCGTACAGAAATAACGTCTCTAACTTCAAAACAAACCCTGAGAAACTGGACCGGACGTGGCTAGCCAAGTATCTAGTTGCAGGCTTTCTTTCATGACCATGCATGTGCTGGGGTCACGACCTTGATTGCCGACATCAATATTGTCCAATCATATTTAATATCATGAACACATCGCGATATTTGATTTGTTGGTTTCCTAAACCGTATACTTCGAATACCATGATTCGTTACAGAATTCTTCTAATGAATATTAAATAGGCCGCTTGTTGCATTAAATTAAGTGATATCGCAACAAGGGAAACCATACAAGTTTTCTTCCAGACGAGTTGCTAAAGTCATGTAAATGACAACACTAAACTCACGAAATTTCCTCAATTCTTTACAATTTTATTGCTGATATTATGGCAATCTAATAGCTAGTATATTTATTCAAGATAAATATGTTTACTTTGTTGCTAAATGCGCCGTTCAGAAGGCGACATCAGTGAGTATAGTCGAGTATAGTGGGCTATAATATGCTGTCGACGCCATGCCTGTCGAAGATATTGTAATGCTTCTCCTCGGCAAATAATAAAAAAAATCAGATAAATAAATTGAAACACGCGAGCGACATTACAAGTGTTTTAAGTATATCTACACTGTAGTCTAGCCGTTTTGATTTATTTTGCCATAATATGGGGAGATCATATTTTAGCATTTATACCCACAGACACTGCCAATTAGTGAGAAAGTGTGAGTAAATATCGGTAAATGTTGGTTAATAAGACATGTAGAGTGTAGTTTTTGTTTACTGATGTCTATTACAACCACCAGCAATGTATTTTTTCACAAGGCTGTTGAGTTTTATTCACCTGTTGACTACGCTCGTCATAGGCTACGTGCTATCCATGTCTCCTTATGACGTCATAAAATCCCGTGGTCTAGGTGGGACCGGAAATACCCGAAAACTCTCGAAGTAAATCCGAAGGGAAGTGACTGAAAAAAGGTCATTTTAAGGTGTTTGCAGACGCTTTTGAAAAGTTTTAAAACCAGAATGCATTTCACAAACATGTAGTCTAGCAAATTAGCGATAGTGAATGTGAGCATTTTGAATCACCTTTAAGAGCTTTGTCGCTTGGTATTCTGTAGAAGTGTATATCAGCAATGTGTTTCGTATTGTTCAGACATTAAGGAAGCAGCAGTGCTCTATGATTAACCAAGCACCCTATACCATGTATACCCCCAAGGTACACACAGACAGGAAGTAGAGCGCCACCAAGGTACACACAGACAGGAAGTAGAGTGCCACCAAGGTATACACAGACAGGAAGTAGAGCGCCACCATGGCAAATTTTAGAAAGGCCTATTCTTACCCTAAAACTGTATCTTTTCTTCCTCTCTTCATCATGTGCACCACCTTTGTATGACCTCACAAAAGATTTACTCATTGTGTTGGCATTGCCTTTCTTCTTGTTGCCTAGCAACGACATTCCTGTTGCTTCAAGCACCCCTCTGAAAAAATAGGTAAAAGCAGTGAAATGAATGGGCTGGGTTGATTAACAACTTAAGGGCAATTTGCACTAATAATCTCTGAAATATACAACACAAACTAATTTGGCTGAGGTAATAAGAACATTTAACACCCACTCACCAAGCTGGGGTATTAACAGCATTTAACACCCACTCATCAAGGTGGGGTAATAAGAGCATTTAACACCCACTCACCTAGCTGGGGTTATAAGAGCATTTAACACCCAGTCACCTAGCTGGGGTAATAACTGCATTTAACACCCACTCACCAAGCAGACACCTACCTAGCTGGGGTTATAACAACATTTAACAGACACTCACCTAGCTGGGGTTATAAGAGCATTCAACTCTGTCGTAAGGTGCCTCCTGATTATATTCTTGGCTGAGGGTATACCCAGTGCTGCTGCCATGGCATCGGAATTAAATGACGGCTCTAGTACAAGTAACGCACCATGTACACCACTGTCTAGTAAATTATCAGCATATTCCTACAAGTAAATCATACATTTGTGAGTTAGATAGTGAGTTACAGTTTACACCATTAGTCAGTTAGTGAGTTACACCATGTACACCACTGTCTAGTAAATTATCAGCATATTCCTACAAGTAAATCATACATTTGTGAGTTAGATAGTGAGTTACAGTTTACACCATTAGTCAGTTAGTGAGTTACACCATGCACACCTTCATAGAAAGTTAATATTCACACTGAATGTATGCACAGTCAGTCAGTTAGTGAGTTACAGTCACCTTTATAGTACGTATTTACACTACCAAAGCCAGCAAGTTATAATTTTTAATTGTGTTCATATGACACCTGCTGATATGCTGTCATTTTCCACCAATCAGATGACTGGTTTCATCTTACCTTGAGATCAATAGTCTTGGCCCACTTAATAACTCTCTGATTGGTCCATACCAGTGGATCAATGTCAATTTCTTCACAAGATGCTCGCCTCTCCATCAAAATCTAAAAATAACCACATACTATTATAAACATGCACTTGAACTCAGAAATATTGCCACTCACTCCATACTTATGGAATAAATGTGGCAGTTGTCTGTTTCTCACACATGCTTCGTAGGGTCCCACACTAGGATCAGTAACTTGGACACTCAAAACAAAACTTGTTTCTGAGCAGACACTTACATGGCTTACAAAGACTTTGCACCCTGAAATGAAGCCAGTAACTGAAAGGCAACATGGTCAGGACAGTGATCAGAACGTGAAATAAGAGAGATGTTTTCATAGCGATGTGTTATCTGTTTTTGATGACAGGAGCTGGACTTTAAAGACAATAGTACTTTTTATAATCAATGAATATTTATTGTTGAATTGAAATTCCATTGAACTGAGAATGAAAATCCTATTTTCAGTTGGTACTTTTTGCATAGGAGTATCGCTGTAAACCACAGCCTCTTTTATGGCACCATCCAAGATGCATCCATCAAGAGGCTTGATAGTTTGCAGTGTCATGGAATGATAAGAACTATCAGCTATGGTTTGCAAGAATGCATAGAAGGTAAACAACAAGTTAACCATACCTCTTTGTCAAAGTTAAGTCGCCGTAGCAACTCAATGCCATGTAAGAGACTGGCTTGTTGGAATTTCCGATTCACATTCACATGTTTTTCTAAGTCTTTCTTGGATAGTATGTTGAGTACCCTTCCATCTACCAACTGTGCTTCAAATACCAATGAATGTTGACCAAGACCAAGATCATTTAACCATGTCCTAGCTACCCATTCATGGTCCATCTCACCAGCTTTAGGATATTTACTGTGAATAGTAACAATAAACAAATTTTTATTTTTTTAACAACTGTGTATGTATAAATAACATTGTGAGTTGAGAACTAAAATTGTCATCCATACACACGACATAAGTTAATAAGCTGAGAGCTTTCAACTGCAAATTGTCAGTTAGCGTTTTCTACCCTTTAGAACGAAGCCTCAGTCTGTAACAACACTGGGTTAAATCATTCACATTGCCACCTCTATCCTACTAGATCCCCAATGGTAACTTTGTATACAGCTGGGTTGACGAGGGCAAAATCACCATCGCTGAAGAACTTGTCAAGGTAAGTGGTAGTGTGTCTTGCTATCAAGGAAAAATCCCTAGAATTTGTCAGACACAAAAAATAACAAAATGCAAAAAGGACACCGTATTTCAGACTCTGATACCATTGGGTGGATAGCACATACCTACAGAACTTTCCAATGTGAGTACATACCACTAACCACCCTACTCTGGTCCTCTAGTGCTGGTGTAACTATTGCCATGGCCACTAAGATGGCGCTAGTCTACATTTTCAATTTTTGTAATACAGCCACTAGAGGGCAGTAATACTCACCATTCAACATCTTCTCTGTGTTCTTCTATTGCTAATCTAAGTTTTCTTCGATGTAGTACATTTGTGATACTTAATACACTCTCTAATTCAGAATCTGTCAATCCAAGTAAAACCTGTCAAAAGACCAATAAAACCACACTATTTAGAAGAAATTCATTAAAAGTGAGCAGAAAGACATTTTTACCCTGGAGACTGGATTAACTGATTATGGAGTCATCCTGTTGACAAGGACTGAAGTCAAAAATTTCGGGAACTAAATTTGTTTTCTGTGTTTGGAACAAAATTTCTATATATATAATTTTCATTTGAATCACTATTTTAACTTACCTTTCCACTTTTAACATTTTCACTTGTCATTCTACTGTACATTGGCATATACATCACTAACTCTAACCATGACACAACCATACTGGCTCTCCATTGTGCCATTGGTACGTGTTTACATTCCTCCACTAATGTCAGCATCTCCTCATGAGTTAGTTCCACTGGAAGTGGCTCTGCATTAGAGGGAGGATCTAACAAACAAAAAACAAAACAAACAATTCAGGTCAATGCTGTCAAACATTTTGAATGCATAAGTTTTCATAATTATAATCACTGGATGTGTTAATTTTGCAGAAGAATATCATCCATGGAGGAGTTCAAACTGGAAAGGTTTGGTTATTGCTATGGCAACACAGCATCCTGACTCTATGAATAATCAAGTGGAACCAATGTTAAAACTTCCGAGGACACAAGGTAAATCTTTATCACCATGGTATCAAAGTTTTACATACTAGGTATTATGTAATCATGAGTCAAGAAAATAATGAAATAACTGTCTATCGACTCATGTGACGTCCGATTGTTCACTCATAATTTCCTCAGCTAAGCAAAGAAAAATATTGGGAAAATGATATCTCAATATGGAGAGAGAAATCTATTCACTTCCTGGTATGTCACTTGATTTCATTGTGTGTGGAATGGAGAGATATTGGGTTGTCCGTGGCCGAGTGGTTAAACCACTTGCCTCTTACCACTGTGATTGGGGTGTGATTAAATTTACAAAGCTGTAAGTAAGAAAAGTGTCGTCCAGTTTGACTCTATTGAACAATGCAGGTTTTCCTTGGTTACTCCGGTTTCCTCCTGCACTAACACTGAACCCATGAGGGATGGCCCTCACTGGACTTCTTGGGAGACAAGTGTTTATATACTTAAAGAACTATCCAGTATAAATAAAGATTATTATTATCAGTTTATAGTATAGAAATATATTACCTTCATAAACTAACGTTTCTAGTACTTTCTTATTTTTGCCTCTTCCAAAGACTTTAGACAGTGAATCACTCCATGTTCCACTCTTTTTCTTCTTCTTCTTTTTCTTTTCTCCCGTAGTTGACACAGAGTCCATGGCATCTAGATCTTCTGTAGATTTTGATGTATCATCTTCTTTTGCTGTGTGTACTGAGTCTTGATCATCTGTCATATCTAAAATAAACATTTCAATATTATTGGCCAAGAAAAATACAAGTGACCTAAGGGGCCATGTCACTATGAGTCACTACATGAGTAGTGACAAACCCTTGGGTTATGAGCTGGCAGCAGTTTTAGAGCTGGTGATTGGGTGATATAGTACATACCTGATATTGCAGATATTGACTGATGACTGGCAGCAGTTTTAGAGCTGGTGATTGGGTGATATAGTACATACCTGATATTACAGATATTGACTGATGACTGGCAGCAGTTTTAGAGCTGGTGATTGGGTGATATAGTACATACCTGATATTACAGATATTGACTGATGACTGGCAGCAGTTTTAGAGCTGGTGATTGGGTGATATAGTACATACCTGATATTGCAGATATTGACTGATGACTGGTAGCAGTTTTAGAGCTGGTGATTGGGTGATATAGTACATACCTGATATTACAGATATTGACTGATGACTGGCAGCAGTTTTAGAGCTGGTGATTGGGTGATATAGTACATACCTGATATTACAGATATTGACTGATGACTGGCAGCAGTTTTAGAGCTGGTGATTGGGTGATATAGAACATACCTGATATTGCAGATATTGACTGATGACTGGCAGCAGTTTTAGAGCTGGTGATTGGGTGATGGTCTTCTATACTAGGACTTGCTAGTTGTGAGAAGTTTAATTCATTTATTGGTGTATGAATTCCTGGACTGGCAGTGTTAACTGTAATACATGATAAATCCCTGGGTGTGTCACGGGTTATGGCACCTGGATTGACACCTGATGTGTCTCTGGGTGTGCTACTATATCTCTC
This sequence comes from Glandiceps talaboti, assembly GCF_964340395.1. Lineage (NCBI taxonomy): Eukaryota > Metazoa > Hemichordata > Enteropneusta > Spengelidae > Glandiceps > Glandiceps talaboti. The sequence continues at coordinate 3,592,876 of NC_135569.1, forward strand.
TGACCTTTCAAGTTCCAACTGTCTCTTTGCCTGGAGTAGAAAAAATCCAAAGAGATTGCGGTAAATATGATGTCATCACCATAGGTTTTCTCTAAACTCTTGTACGAAAGTCTCAAAATGGCTAAGGTGTTAAGTTCAGAAGGGCTTCTTTATTATTCATTACTATTTTATAACTCAAAATCCATCGTCACAAAACCATGGCCTCTTTTACAGCACGGTCCTCGTTATTTCTCAGTAAGGTGGAAGAAATAACAGCTCTGGTTGGTGAGAATGTCAAAATGAAGTTGATAGCAATAGTCAATCAAGAGTGCTAACGGCATGAACCTGACTAGATTTGCCTTTAAAGTAATATTGTAAAATGTAATGCTGAATTCTGTGATTGATAAACAAAATCATGTTGTTATAATTAATGACTGTCTGGGTGGCTTCATTTGAATTTGAAATTTTATCTCAATATCTCATCGAGCAAGACATAAGAAGAGTTTCAAAACCACAGATAGACTCTAGATTATGTTTGGATTGAATTTTTTACAGTGCCTACAGGAATACCCAGATGTTAACCTCCTATTAAATGAAAGTTGCAAAGTGCTTATGTGTAGTCATCCCTCTGCCAAGAAGAGAAAGTCAACTTTGGACTGACGTTACTCACATAGGGTGTACACATGTAGTTGTTTGTGGTCATGTTAAACCTTGTGGTGAAAGAATTGTAATTTATGACTGAAAGCAGTTTTGGATTATTGCAGAGAGAAGAGAAGAAGAACAAAGAATTCATTCAAAATTCAGAAAAGCTAGACAGTATATAGCGCCCTCTATTGACCAACTCTACAATTATTCTTTCAGTACAAATACATATACGATTCTGGGGTGGGTTCAAGATGAAAACAGTTTGCTCTCCATTAGCTAGGATGTCCACAGCACTGATGTGTGACTATGCTAACTTTCAAATTAACTCTCTCTATAGATGACAGTTCACGCAGTCACAGATCTAGCACCATGGACAGTTCAGCTAATGGATCGCAAATGGTTTTTATCTTGAACGTGCCCATGAGGTATCACGTCTTTGCTTATTTGGATCACCAAGAGTTTACTTTTTGCATAGTGACTCAAGTCAGAACACCACCCCCCACCCCCACCCCCACCCCCACCCCATTGTTACCAGTGTTCCCTCACCTTAAAAGCACATGATTGAAACCACCATATTTCAAGAATTTAAAGTGTTTGTTTTCTATTTCTTACCTCTTTCAGTTCATCTTCTAATCTTAATAAATATTTTTCTTTACAATCCAACTGTTCTCTAAGTTGAACCGATGACTCCGCCGAGTCCCTGGCACGTTTCAATATTTCCCATTTTTTCTTTTCTGCCTCTTCTTTTTCATTTTCAAGTTGTTTCATACTGTCTTCACTCTCCTTTGCTTTTTGTTCATAATTTCTAATAAAATCTCTTATCTCTTCTTCTTTAGCTTCTAAGGTACTGTATAATTGTTTCATTTGTTGTAAGAGTTCAACTTTTTCTCCTTTTAATCTCTTTCTATCATTTTTCATAGCTGAGGTAAATAAAAAAGACATACATATACGATAAGACAATTATGTTTGACCCTGCCTAACAATGCAGGTTTTCCCCGGGTACTCCAGTTTCCTCCTGCTTCTTCAACATTAGGGCACTAGGGCGCTACTCTTGTGGCGACCATTCAACAAATTTCCGAATTTATTTGGACAAATAAATTATTATTATTACAGACAATTTCAGACTTTGCCTCAGGTTTCTGCATTATTTGGACATTAATTACATTTTGAAGTTTTACAAAGCTAAGCTAGCCTCTATAATCTGAACACATTACTGTAAACCGGACACATCTCTATAAATGGTACAAATCTCTATAAACCGGACAACCTCTATATACTGAACACATTACTGTAAACCGGACACGTCTCTATAAATGGTACAAATCTCTATAAACCGGACACTCTCTATAAACTGAACACATTACTGTAAACTGGACACATCGCTATAAATTGCACACATCTCTATAAACTGGACCACCTTTATAAACTGAACATATCACCATAAACTGAACACACCACAATAAACCGGACACATCTCTAAAATAATGATAAACTTGATAATCCATTTCCTGTTTCTTAAAAGGCTTGGCTAGTACACCTCTATAATCTGGACACACCTTTGTAAACGAACTCTATAATCCGTTGGTCATACTATAGAATAAAACACAGAGGTACATTGACCTTTGACCTTGTACTTACCAGTCAAAGCCTCCTTAGCCCTGGCTAATTCATGCTCTGTTTGTGTTAGTTGTATTTTTAATTCTGCTGCACTTGGTATTTCTATGTCACTTTGGTCCAGGTATCGGAATTCATCGAGTTGCTTCAATAATGTCCTCTTGTCCCGTTCTAGAAGTGAGTTCTTTTCCTTCAATTTGGACAGTTCTTGCTGCTGTACTTCAAGTACATCAACTAACCAATCAAAAAAGGGTATTTTAATTATATGTACAGCTACTAACCAATCAAAAAAGGTATTCAAATTACATGTACACATCGTGACCAATCAAAAAGGATGTACATAAAAATCATTAGATGTATGCATTATGCCTAGTTACACCACTAGAGGGCAGTATATACTGGAGTACATGCAAAACCAGTTTATGATATGTTAATTTCAGGGAAGGGCAATTTATAAATATTTGTTAATTTCAGGAAGATCACAAAATGTATGTTTAATTTCAGAAAATGTCACAATTAAGTTTTGATGTAATGCATGTATATCATAAATGTCATGGCAACACTTTCTTTTACTATTTGTCATCACATCATTTTCAATTTCAACAAATTTTCGTGATACAGTTTATAATACATAAAGATTTGGTTATCAAGTCTTTTTTTTCTTACCTTCTTTGGCATCGACATCGTCTCCAGTAAGCTGACTGATTCTTTTATTAGTGTCTTCTAACTCAGCTCTAAGGACACTCATGTCTTCATTGGCTGTCTGTTAAAATACAATCATATCACAACAATGTCAATTTATGTGGAAATGTTGATGAGCAGAGCTCAATATTACCGTATACATATTTCAGTCCCAATATGGCCGTTTGTTTATAATCTGAAGGCAATATAAGTATCACCTGCTCACCAAGTATCCTGGATGTTCCTATCTGAGACAATGGCAGGTAAAATCATACAGAGGAGAAATAACAAATTGTAATCTATCTGCAAACAATGTGTATGGTCTGAGGTTACACTGAGATGAAAGTAGGTCACAGGATGACCTCATCTCTACAAGGTTATTCAGTCACAAAGTCTAAATATAGACAATATCTGTACATCAATATCAGTATTATTTCATAGATTGGTTGTGAATTCAATCAGGACTTGTAAATGTGAAAATTATATTACTGTACACTACCGATCTACAACAATATATTATTTCCACTATGTACACAAACCTCCATATATGGGTTACATGTAATTTGCATATATCAGTAATTTGTATCAAAATCATAAATATTATACCACCAATTTCACATTACCGTTCACCAGCTCTGTTTGATACAAACCACACAGAAACCAATAAAGTACACATTCTACACTTTTAAGAGTAAGATCACAATTTTTTGCTATATTTTGTTTAAATGAAATAATTCATTTAACTGTACTGCAACTAGATGTATACATGCAATTTTGTGATGTTTGCATTTGATGTGTGTATGGCAGCACATTACTAGTTCATTTCACTTAATAGACAAAATGTTGCAAGAAACTATATTCATTCAATCTTGAATTTGTTGCTATAAGGCCCCCCAAAAAGAATTGTTTCTGGTCAGCACACATCACTTAAATACCCTTTGTTTGTCCAGCCCATGCAGTCTGCAGATCTGAGGGAGAAACAAAAAAAATAACCTTCCCCACTTCAGTGAAGACAACTGCAGAGCCAATTATAAACAAGCAAATGACATCTGCCTCACATACACACTTGCTCTAAAGTACTAAATAGAATGAACAGTAACTTCCATAAATAGTAGTTTGAGTAACAGGTTTGTTGAGAATTAATTTTTAAAAAAAGGCATCATCTCACCATTTTAGACAAACTGTCCTGACCAGAAACAATTTTCTTTTTTTCTTCTAAGCCTAAGAATCAATATTTACCTGTATTGAGCCATCAATTTTATTGGCTAGTTGTTTATTTTCTTCTACCATTTTCCTAAACTTGACCTGTGCATCTACCAGTAGTCTTCTCATTAAACTGAGGTTTGATTTCAGTGATTCTCTGTCCCTGGGTTGTAACTGTTCATCATCGCTGTCATTGCATGGAATAGTTGGACAACGTGGTTTAAAGATATACTGTACTATTTGATCATTGAGTGAATCCAAAGATTGGATGGCTGTAATGGAAAATAAAAGAAATATACAGAAATTACTGGTTTGTCACTTTTCTACTTTCACAATGTTCACTCGTCTCGGTTACCCAGACTCTTATCGTTGAGGGCTCTCTTGTCATTGGAGACTCTCGCTTTAGGCGGTAGTAAATAGTAAACAAATTTATGTGATTTCCGCTTTGGTTACGATGAATACATCATGGTAGACTTCACTGCCAAGAATAGGCCTTCCCAAAATTTGCCATGGTGGTGCTCTACTTCCTGTCTGTGTGTACCATGGGGGTATACATGGTATGGGTTACTCAGTTAATCATAGAGCACTACTGCTTTCCTTGATGTCTGAACAATATGAAAAACATCCCTGATTTACACTTCTACAGAATACAAGGAACAAAGCTCTTAAGAAATGGTACTATGAGCGAGGGCGCTGTATTCTCAATTTCCTGTTCATAGTCTGGAATGGCCTAGTGGACATCAAGTGTAATCCCAGTCAATTCAAGATCCTGTACAACATATTAGACAGTCTACAACAGACACCTGTTAATTTCAAATAACATAAATTTGTAAACTCAATCTGCCTTATAAAGGCTCTGTATCAATATCACATGCTGGCAACAGCTGATTTCCAGACAGACATCATGTAATTATGGAATACATTATAGATGTCTTAGTCATCAGCATTTGCAATATGTCGGCATACAATTAATGATTGATCAGTTTATATGTATCTTAATAAATGTACAGTTATAATGTATGTATAAATTTACTACAATATAGTCAATCCTGGTATAACAGTTGTGATTTATATTGTCTGTATCAGTATTCTAGAGAATCTATGCTGTCTGGTTGTCTGCAGTGAAATGATATGCCCCATCATAATACCATCAGTGTTATTTGCTAAGGTTTGAGAACCCCAGTAACAGAAAGGGGTAAAAATGGTAGTGTTTCCCCATAGAGTCTATGCTAATTTTGTTTGGGAACCCAGGTAAAATGACATGGGAATCCTGGTAGCTTTTACCTACATTTTGTACTTACAAAATGTACCACCCTTAGCAAAAACATTGACCATACACCCTAAGCAGTATTGAATCACCTGTGGGTAAACATATTTGTGTAGCTGTACACATATATTGTAACAGAGTACAATTAATCCAATCAAATTGATTTTCAGGTCCGTACCCTAAAATCAGCACCCCAATGCAACCATAATTTCAACCTGTTTCTGTACTACTTATGGATACCTAATTTAACAATGTCTAATTATTGGTATTTTAATAATATTATATATACCAGTATTGGTTGTCTGATCAAAAAAATAATACTTAATTCACAATGTAGTACATCATTAAGACCAGGGGTGAACAAATCCACCGGTCCTGGGTCTGGGACTAGCGATTTTTTGGGGCAAACTACACAAATTTTACCTTGTTTGATCCGTTGGACCAGTACCTTACTGTTAATAACTATGTTAAAAAGTCGTCAGAATTTACAGATTCATAGGTAAGACTTAATGTTTCACGTTAGCGGGACCTGGGACCTCTAATTCTTTCAGCAGGACCACTGGATTTTTTAAGGCACTGGTCCGGGGACCACCAGTTCACAAAATGATTTGTTCACCCCTGAAGATGTTACATACTTCAATTGTATAATACACATATGTACCATAAAGCATGTTTTATTATAAAATCAACTTTACAGTAACTTATATCGTAACAGTATGAGATACACTTATAACACAATAAATGTAGTATCTGTATGAAAAATACAAACATTACAATTGTTATGTAACATGTACAGATACATTGTATAAAATCTTTATAATCAGAGTCTAAACTGTGTATTATTGATTGTAAGAGAAGGTCAATGGAATAGACAATGTAACACAATACAACAAATAAACACAACCAGAAATACAAAAAAAAATGTAATCAAAATATGACACAAACTAGAGAAATCTATGCCTCAGATATTCCTAACGAAGCAAAAGGAATAATGAATCCTCATTCTCCCAACTACAAATGTAGTAATTACAATGCACTTGCGTAAAAAACAAATACCCCCTTGGGAGAAAGAAGATTAAAATTGTAGAAATAACATCGGTTAGTTGTTTATGTTCATAAATTTAAATTCATTTTGCATCCAAAATACTTGTACTACTAGCTCACCAGTAAACTGTTGATAACCTTGTATTCTAAAACAACTCTTACATAAACACACTGATCTTGTATATTATATCATTCCTATTTCTACTAGTCTAGTTCCTGACGACTGTACTCCGATTTCTGTATTCAGAAACTAGACTAATTTCTACTCACAAACTAAAAAAAAAAATTTTGGAAGTGAATCCACAATTTTCTCTGATGTCACTGTCAAATGTTTTGGCAAAAAAATCTATCGATTCTCCATATGTTAACCATGAGGGTTTCTAAACAAACAGATGGTTTCTAGGACATGAAACATTCATCGTAAATTTCAGACAATCATTTCTCTTAAACTGGGGTTCTGTTACCTTAGTGAAGCCACTCTACTCTGTTGGGTTGAGACATAGATGTATTATTCTATACCCTATGCTATATGATACTATGAGACTGGTACATACAACGTATAGACTCAAATACCAGCAATATTTGTACATGTACAATGACAGTGTAACCTGAATCACAACTAAAAGTCATCCTATGTATGTCACCATCCATAAATAAATAATTAGACAGTCTGGATAATTTTAGTAACAGTTAGGTGTGGACACATCCCATGTGACAACGTTTCGATGTCTACCAATTCTACTCCTCTCATTACTGTACGATGAATCATTTGAATGAAAAAATATCTTAGCCTTCAGCATTACAGGAAAATTGAAAGTTGCCTTTGTGTTGCAGTTATCATGGGACACAGTGTTTTTGTACAGAAGAAATGAATTTGCCTTGGTGTTATACTCAAGGGATTTGTTTTTGTCCAGGAAAATTGAAGTTGCCTTAGTGTGGTGTTTCAACCATCATGGGACACGATGTTTTTGATACAAAGATAGACACAATTCAACTCTAGACTAACAACAACACAGACACAAGACACACAGCAGGATCCTTTACCCAATTACACTGAAAAATGATCATTGCTATACTTTTACAGTGAAGGGGAAACAGATTTCTGATACATCTACTTTCTACTTAAAACTCTCACTGTGTCAACACCAGAAAGTCTTCTACATTGTTGTCAACACTTTTCCCACGAGAACGATTAATTTTAGTTTCTATCATAAAAAATCAAAGGTTTCAAGGGTGTGGGTAATTTCTTTCCACTTCAACTAAAAAACCTCTTAAAAATAGACGAATAACATATTATCGTGGAATCATAAACACCCCCATGTCATTGTCACCACTTTTTTCATGTCCAGTATTATTTATATTAGTCTGGTTACCAACTGTTGTGAGTGAAGTATCAATACTGTATAGGAGCTAGACTATATGTTTATGGACCTGTATGGAATAAAGCCATGACATGTGTGTGTGAAAATTATGGTGACAATATAATTTGATGATAAAGCAATATACAGGTACATTGTACAGGTAGTAATCATATGGGTGACAAGATTGTATGCTAATTTATGGCAAATAATACCATGGGTGGAGACAGGACACTAACCTATAACAGTGTCTTTGCTATGCAACTAAAAGGCCCATATTTCAGTCCTGGGTTCTTGCATAATAGTGTTACATGTTAAAGGCCCATATTTCAGTCCTGGGTTCTTGCATAATAGTGTTACATGTTAAAGGGCCATGATTCAATCCCAGGTTTCCAGATTACTGCTAATCTTAGTATTAGTGTTATCTTATCAGTTGAGCCATAAGGATTACATAGGATTATTTTTTTGTTCTGGACAGACTTTTTCTAAAACTCTGTCAGACAACTGTTTTTCAAACCCAAATTTTACTTGAGTTTGATGGGTATGTTTATTTATATTTACAGGGTTCTGCAGCAAAATTATGATACAAGGTACAGAAATCCATGAAAATTTGACCAGATTCCACCCTCTGTTACCATGGATTCCGCACCAAAATTATGGTACAAGGTATAGAAATCTATGCAGATTTCCCACCTCTGTTACCAGGGTTACAAGGTACACAGCAAGTTTTACTAGACCCCCCCCCCCTCCTCTATGTTACCAAGGTTTCCCAAACTTTTAGCATACGCATCCTATGTACAATGTACATTGTGTGTCAAACTCAATTATACAACAGACTGGGTTGGACTGACCTTGATGGCATCCTTGGAATGGTATAATTACATGTACAGTATGCTGTGGATAATTGATTATTTTCACTGTGCCATCTTAACATCTCAGACAGATGTTCTTGTTTTTGGATGTTATCACACACTGAGATCATTCAACAATTGTTTACCCAACTAAAATACCTTCCTTGTACAAATTATTCAAATGTTGGTTGTAACCAAGCCACCCTAGATACCCACATGAAACACAGAACCAATAATATGCATGATTTTAAATATATTTGTACTCACAAGGCGAGACTAGTATAATCTGTACGTCCTTATCAGTCACTCACCAAGCAAAAATGAACCTTAAGGGTGTCCCAGGACATAAACAGTGATGTAGAAAATGCTAATCTGCCATTGAGATGTTTACAATGGCTGCACTGCATGCTGACTCTATACATGTACATAATTATAGCAATATTACAAAAATAGACAATACCAGGTTTTCTGTGCATGTACAGCTGCTAATTTGAATATGCATAGGGCACGACCTGTACATTGGACTGTTCACCTTCTCACTACCAAGCCGTCTTTTGACAAAATTATCTCAACAAATTCTCCTTTTTTATGTAAATTTTTTACATATTTAACGTTTCTTTTGGACAATAATTCCTGAAATAATTCTTATGAAGTGATTGGCATCAAAATTCATCCAAAATTTGATCATTTTTTAAATTTTTTTTCAAAATTGAAATTTTCAAAATTTTCAAATATAGTCTTACATGTAGGTTGACAGAGGGTAGAACACCTACAAGATCATATCATTTTATCTGTATACAATTCAGACTCATTGGCAGCTTTTTCTACCAGGAGTATCACAACCTCTGGTTAAACTCAACAACAATGAATACAAGAATGGCAAGTTTCACATTCCATAATCTGACAACTTTGTCAACAGTTTCTATTTCAAATTAAGTTGGGGCAAATAACTATGTAATGTATTTCGTGAAATTGATAATAAATAAGTCTGAAGTGATATATGAGACATGAAACAATACTAAGTTACAAAATTATGAATTATGAAATTAATATATTGAATAGTGTAACATGATACATATATGTTATGAAACTGTAAATTCTAACTGAAAGTAAAATTTCTAATTTCCATTTATATATTTCTGCATGCATATTTCTTTCCAAATAATGTGTGAATCAATGTTAGATTTTGTAACTTTGTGATTCTTTCGTTGAAATGTCTTGATTGTGTCCTATCTGTACTCCTATCTGATTACATTGTACCAAATATGAAAGGAAATGAATATTAAAGTTTATACAGTAAGTAAGTGTGATATTTGGTCACATTATTACAAATATGTTTATGATCTCATAAACTTTTCAGTTCTATAAAAATCAAACCATTTTTAGAAACATAATTTAATATATAAAGTTGGGGAACTCTGGTAACAGAAAGTGAGAAAGGGGTTGAAAGTTACATAGTTTCCCAATACAATCTATCATAATTTTGTTTGGGAACCCAGTAAAATGACTGGGGAACCCATGGCAGATTTAACTTATACCCTGAGCAAAAGCAATGTTCATTCTCTTACATACATGTATGTCTACAACAACACTTGACACATCCACAGTACTAAGTCGTGGTATGTAGCGCCCTCTAGAGATCAATACCTACACTTCTTTTGTTTACAATCGTTTTCACTACTAGTAGGTCAAAGGGTACTGATAAACATGAAATGTGACCTGAACCAGTCCTTTCCGTCAGATCCATCCTGTCTAGTCCGTGTCCACCCTTTCATCAAAAAACATCAACACACTCAATTGACAATTCTTGTCCCTATCAAGAGTTCAACACTGTGTGGGCTACATGTAGAACTTCTGTGTTACAGTGTCTTAGATTACAAGGCCTTGGTATTCTTACACAATACAAGTGGAAGGCCAACTCTGAGTCGAAATTCTATTAACAGCATATGGTTCAAGGCTTTTAACAAAAGTAAACAATCCTGGCAGTGGTATACATATGTATACTTGATTTAATACGTGTTACTATGACAACAGCTTCTATTTGGACATTAATCTTCGTTCAAGAATTTGAAAGGTATTTTCAATATACAACATGTACAACAGTGTAAGAATTCAACCTTTGTTTAGATCCACTGTCTAAACCCTTATAATAATATAATAACGACTTTTATTTCAAAAAGAAAAAGGGTGACCCTGTTAGGTCCAGCCTAATCTTCCCAGGGGCCCTAAAGCAAATGTACACAATACAAACAACAAAAACAAAACAAGGTAACACACATAAAAATTGAAAAACATTAAAAAGTATGAAACATAAAAGAGATAAAATTGTAAGACCACAGACAATGTAAAAGGATTAAAGAGATTCAAATAGGTATGAATTTAAAGATTTTTTGAAACAAGTTAAATTCGTAATACTGATAAGGTGAGTAGGTAAAATGTTCCAAAGTTTGGAGCTTTCAAAACTAAATGACTGAGTAAAAATACGACAATTTGGAAATGGTAAATACAAAAGATTGTTGGTGCAGGAACGGGTGCCCATTTGGTTACTTGAACTCCTTTTATGAAGGAGGTCAGAGAGGTACATAGGAGCCAGGTTATGTAGACATTTAAAAATCAGAATGTACTTATTAAATAGAAATCTCTTTTCAAGTGGTAAAATATGAAGTCGTTTAAAAAGGTCAATACTGGAAATCCCTTTGGATTGCATTTCAATGGTAGAAATATTTAAAATTAGCCGGATTGCACGCTTCTGAAGTTTATATAATTTGTCAATATCACCTTTACTTGCATGAGACCATATGTTGCAACAAGTATCAAAAAAGGGCTGAATATAACTAAAGTAGAAAAGTTTTTTAGTAGATACATCTAAGTATTTAGCAATGTGACGAAGAGCTGCAAGATTAGAAGATACTTTTGCATGCAAATGTTGACAATGTGAAGTCCATGAGAGTGTAGAGTCAATGATAAGTCCGAGTGATTTTTCAACTTCACTGAAAGAAAGAGACGCGTTGTTATAGAAAACAGAAAAGGAAGTGGGCAAAGAAAGGTTCTTTTTAGGGGGAATTACCATAGCTTTGGATTTATTTGTATTAATGATCATATGGTTTTGATTACACCAGGTGTGAACTTTAGACAGATCATCGTTAATAGTTTGATTTACTATGGAAATATCAGGGGAGGAAAATAGAAGAGTAGAGTCGTCAGCATAGGTATTAGTATGGCAGTGTTCAACTTCTAAATGGAGGTCATTGATATAAAGGAGGAAAAGAAGAGGACCAAGGATAGAACCTTGAGGGACGCCAGACTTAATAGATAACATGGAAGAATTGCAATTTTTAAAGGAAACAAACTGTTTTCTGTCCTTAAGATATGAAGTGAACCAATTTATAGCCGAAGAATCAAAGTTGTAGAGTTTAAGTTTTTGAATAAGCAATGAATGGTTAATAAGATCAAAGGCCTTAGAGAGATCAAGAAAAATGATACCACTCCAGTTATTGTTATTTATTGCAGTATAGCACTGATTAACGAAATAAGTGAGAGCAGTCTGACAAGAATGACCCGGACGAAAGCCCGATTGAAACGAATAAAGAAGATTAAACTTGTTGAGATAAAGATACAGACTTTGGTGAACGTGGGATTCTAAAAGTTTGGATAAACATGGTAGAATAGAAATGGGTCGAAAATTGGAGCATTTATCAGTAGAATTACTTTTATGAAAAGGAAGCACCTTAGCAATTTTCCAAGCAGATGGAAAGTGATTATTGATTATGCAGAGGTTAACAATTCTAAAAATGTGTGTAGCAATATAAGGAGCTGTAGATTTCAAAATCTTAGCGCTTATAAAATCATACCCGGTTGACTTAGAAGTATCCAAATCTAGAAGGAATTTCAAAACCTTCGTTTGCGAGATAAGTGGAATTCGGAAGCTGTAATGAATGTCTTTAGAGTCAACAAAATTATTTAACTTAGTGGGATCAAAAGTCTCATGCATAATATCTTTGTTGAGAGCGTCTGCAATGTCAGTGAAATGTCTGTTGAAAGCTTCGGCAATATCCATAGAAGATGTCAGTTCAGTGCCATCAACATATAGCTTTGAGGGTTTAGACGGAGAAGACTTGGGATGAAGATCATGAATGGCTTTCCAAATATTGATGTTATGGGATTTGTCGGCAATAAGCTTAGAGTAATAATTTTTCCTGAGGGATGATGTAAGCATGTTTACGTAGTTCCTTTGTTTCTTGTATTCAACGGTATTATTTGAAGCTTTCAACTTGTCTCTAACGTTGCGTGCATTATGAAGTTCAAGGGTATGCCAGGAAGGTAGATTTGCATAACGAACTCGCTTGGATTTGAGTGGAGCATGCTTATTGAAGATACTGGAGAAAGTTGAAATCCAACTATTTAGGGCAAGTTCAGGGTCGTTTGTAGTTTGCAGAGTTGACCAGTCTGCTGACTTCAGGTCACTAACAAAGTTGTTTACATTGAAGTTACGTAAGCATCTGTAAGTGATAATGTTATGGTCCGATTTTCTGGTTGAATGGATTTTTCTAACTGTCATGATGGGGGAATGATCGGAGAGTCCGTGAGATATTGTTCTTGTGTTAGAATAATTTATAGGGTTGGTGGTATATATATGGTCAATTAAGGTAGAAGTAGTATCAGTTGTTCTGGTAGGTGTATCAATGAGTTGCTTGAGACAAAAATATTCAATAGTAGATGTCCATTTTGCGTTATTAACTAACAAGTTAATATTAAAGTCACCAAGAAGAATCAGCTCGAGGTCAGTTTCATACAACTTATCCATGATATCTTGGAAATGATCAATCCATGCGGCACTACTATTAGGTGGTCTGTAAATGTAGCTCAGAATGAAAGGGTGAGTATTTTTAAACGTAATTTTGACTGTAACTTGTTCAATGAAAGACGATTCGAGATCAGGCATTCGAGTAAACGAGATATTATCACTCAGATAAACAATGATGCCACCACCGTTTCTGTCTGATCTATCACGACGAACCAAATTAAAGCCAGGTAAGTCCATGAAAGTATCAGAAGTATTAGTGTTCAACCAAGTTTCACTAAATCCAATAATTGTATTTGTGAGGGAGGAAGTCAAGATTTCCCGAATTTCATATATTTTGTTCCTGATTCGATTGATATTCCAATGAATAATCTTCAGACCTTTGGAATGGCTGGTAAACAGGGATGGCAAATCGCTCATAGAAGTGTTAGTTAAGACATCTTTTGTAGGTTCGAGAGTTTGATAAAATTTAAGTGACGTATGTGTTTCACGATGTGGGCAGCAAATTTATTGTAGCCCAGGCTGTTTAGATGTAAACCACTCGCATCAAGGAAAACACACATTTGATCAGGATAAGTAGTGTTATTGTTCATGAAGAGCATTTGAGTTTGTGACACTGAGAAGTTGCCGAGAAGATTGTTTGCAAGTTGAACTTTGTTGTTGAGATAAGGGTGATCCATTCGAAAGAGTAATCCAGAAATGATGATTGTAGCGTGTTTATTCAAAGATCTTAACTTCTCAACCAAGGAAGTGTATTTCTCTTTAATTGCTTCAGAAGAGTCACACGGAAGATTATTAGTACCAATGTGTAGTAAAATATAATCTTCATCACCGGTGACAATATCTGTAGGATCAATCTCTTCGATTTTGTAGCCAGGATAGCAATGTTTGGTACAGGAGATGAATTTAGAACGAAACTGAAGATGTCGAACAATAGAATCACCAATTACAAGCAGTTTCTTGCTGTGAGAGGAGATATGTTGCTTCTGGTGAGGCTTAGCTGATTTGATTTGTGACAATTCCTGTTGGCTGATGCGATTAGCAGAGTGGACAGAAGCGTGTGTTCTTTCTCTACGCTGAGATGTATATATTGGATCTTGGGTCGGTTGAGATGAAGAACGGGAAAGATGTTGAATATGAGTAGTTGGTGTTTGAGATCTTGGCTTGGGAATTTGTCTCAAAGGTTGAATAATTTCGTGTGTTTGAGAAGACTTGGTTCGCTTTCTTGGTTTGGGTATTGGTCTTGTTTGATGATTTAGTTGACTTTTTAATTTTGCAACTTCTAGTGTGAGATCATCAATTGTGGAATACTGTTGAAGGAGTTGTTGTTCTGTGACAGCCAAGATTCCAGGCTATCAATGCAATCAATAGCGTTCTTATACTAGCAGCTCATAATGAAAGTTAGGTTTAGGGGTTTCAACATCTACACACCACGACAATAAAATATGTAATAAAAAGTGCACTACAGCTTTGTAGACACTCACATGGCGTGTCCTATAGGCTATGCTTACATTATATGTTATTACATACAGACAGTAGACACTCACACGGACACCATACACCACAAACCAACATCATACATGTTTATGTTATAACTGAACACCATAACACAGAGAGCTTCCTGGACATAACGATATATATGATGTGTCCTATACTACAGTACTAATGTATAATGTTATAACGAACACCATAACACACAGAGAGCTTTGTAGACATACGGATATATGGTGTGTCCTAGACTACAGTATATGTTATACCTAACACCATAACACACAGAGCTATGTACACATATGAATGTATGGTGTATCCTATACTACAGTATATGTTATACCTAACACCATATCACACAGAGTTTTGTACACATATGAATGTATGGTGTGTCCTATACTACAGTATATGTTATAACTAACACCATATCACACAGAGTTTTGTAGACATATGGATATATGGTGTGTCCTATACTACAGTATATGTTATAACTAACACCATAACACACAGAGCTTTGTACACATATGAATGTATGGTGTGTCCTATACTACAGCATATGTTATACCTACATGTAACACCATAACACACAGAGCTTCCTGGACATAGGAATATGGTGTGTCCTATACTACAGTACTACATGTATATGTATATGTTATAACTTATACATTACAAGGATATCTAGTTTTGTACAGAGAGTCTATGTGTAGCTTTGTGAAAATTGTTGAAATTCTCATCCACATTCATTGCAGTACAACAACTTAATACATTCCAAGCTATCAATGTACCGTTATGGTGATAGCTTTCACATCATGATTATTTTATAAAAACAAACTTTGTATATTACGCTAGCCTTGTTCTCAGAGCACATCAATATACTGTTCTAGGTATACCGAAAATTACTAACAATGTTAGCGGAATCTTACCCCCCAGTTTGTTCAGTAATTGTCGATAATGTTAGACACTACATCCAACAATACATGTACTTACAACACTTGTATAAGGTCTTCATGTCCTTATTACTTTGTTTATGAACGCTACCACTCATCATCATTATCTGTGTGTGACATGCAATGATACACGTCTCAAATAAATGATATAGAAACACACTTACCAACACATGAACTCTGACTAATCACTCCCATGTATGGTTAAACACATCATTGGAATTGATATGTATCGTGATGGCTATGGACAAGTCATCCAAACTCACTCACACATGTACATGTATCATGGCTAATTCCATATGTACTTGGAATTGATATGTATCATGATAGTTACTGACAAGTCATTCAAACTCTCACTCCTACATGTACATAGTATATGCAGATGTATCATGGTTCATTTCAGTATACACATACTTGTAATTCATTACTATATTGTGATATTTATAAACAAGTTCACCTAAACACCCACATACATTGTACAAACAAATTACCTTGAAATATTCCACCAGAAATAGAAGTTGGACAGGAACAAACAATTAAACTAAAGAGTGTGTTTATTTCACTCTATTCATATCCTACTTAACCACAGTTTTACTCAAATAGACATGACCTTGTCCTCGTGTCATGGGAAGTGATATTATAACATGTGTTTACTATTGTAGTCTATTGTGGTGTTGTCTACCAGTGTAGCAATCTACAATGAATTCCGTGTAGATATTTCAAAGGGACATGGTCTAACTTGAGACTATATCATAACATGTGTTTACTATTGTAGTCTATTGTGGTGTAGTCTACCAGTTTAGCAATCTACAATGGATTCTGTGGATTCCGTGTAGATATTTCAAAGGGACATGGTCAAACTTGAGTCATAACATGTGTTTACTACTGTATATGTAGTCTACTGTGGTGTAGTCTTCCAGTTTACAAACCTACAATGGATGGATTCCATGTAGATATTTCAAAGGGACATGGGACTATATCATGTGTGTTTGTAACTGTACATGTAGTCTATTGTGATGTAGTCTACCAGTTTAGCAATCTACAATAGATGCCATCGATTCCATGTAGATATTTCAAAGGTGCATGGTCTACCTTGAAACTATATCATAACATGTGTTTACTACTGTAGTCTATTGTGATGTAGTCTTCCAGTTTACAAACCTACAATGCACTCCATGTACTAGATATATTGTCAATTATGAAATAATCCATAAACGAGAACATGCAGACAAATGGGTGCCAATGTTTTGATATCTGCATTTGGCGTCTGCATGCAGGTGGCACATAAGTTCATTTCATTTAGACGAAATGTAACAAGAAACTGTATTCATCCAACCTTGCTATCTTAAAGTGTAGAATGTGTGCAGTTTCTTATTGGTTTCTGTATGGTTGTATCAAACAGAGCCAGTTAACACTGTATGTCATCACATCATTAATATAGTTGACCTAAGTGAGAAGCTACTGACCTCACTGTTACCTAATACTAGAGATAATTTGACATATTTCAGTAAGTACAATAACATTAAATTCTCGATAACACACAAAATTAACAGAACAAGCCAGTGGTTCTAGAGATTTTGGTGATACAGACAAACAGAAACACGCCTGGTATCTCTTACATTGTAAGCTCTCCAACAGACACAGACAGACAGACAGACAGACAGACAGACAGACAGACAGACAGACAGACAGACTAACAGACTGACACACCCAGTATCTCTTAATCTCCCCCTACAGAGACAGACAGACAGACAGACAGACAGACAGACAGACAGACAGACAGACAGACCCAGTATCTCTCAAGCTCCCCCTTTGGGAGCTACAAAACATTGAGATCTGGCCTATGCCCTTTATTGTAGATGAGTATAGTAAGTAATTACCATTATTCCTTGAAATATTTGACTTCAATCGGTTGAATAAAAGATCATTTATAAAACGGATCTTGTTAGTGAGTCATGACAAAATACTTACACGTATGTTGTCATGAGTTATCAGCCTGAATGAAGACAAATAGTGCAGGATAATATTATATATCTACACAGCAATCTTGATTATGGAAGATTGAGCAAAATAATATCAATTTTTGAAGTTTGAATAATAATTCTAGCACTGTAGAACCATGAGTAATGTAAATATGTGTCATTATGACATAGAACTACCAGACAATGCATCTCATATTTTCTGTTTGAATGTGTGCCACTTGACTTGTACATGGTATGATATACATGGTACCAGTGGCCAGCTCTGGTTAGGGTGTGTGGCCAGTGCTGGAAACCCCAGGCCCCATGTTAGACTCATTTTGACCAAAAATCAATACCCCATTTTAGACTCACCCCAAAGGGCGGCACATATACGTATACTCAAATAAGGGTAGTAGTCCCCCACCCCCCACCCCCACCCCCACCTGATTGATGCTGTAGACAGGACATGGAGTTATACAATGTACATGTACCTTGATTTTAATCTTGTAGTTTTAGTTACATGTCATGAAATTCATTTGTTACAAAGATTATTGTTGAGTCATATGACTCTCTAATATCCTTATAAATATTTCATAGAGTCACATTGGTTTTAGTATTCACTGCACTGTGTTCATGTATGTGTTAAAACACAACTCTTAAAGTCATACACTGTCGTGACATTGGTCTGATTAAAATACAGTATTCACTGCACTGAATATATGTATGTGTCATTTATCATAAAAATACAACTCTTAAAGTCATACACTGTCATGACATGGGTCTGATTAAAATACAGTATTCATTACATTTAGTACATGTGTACATGTACATGTCAGTGTCATTGATGGAAACACAACTCAAGTCACACACTGTCATGACATTGGTGTTTTTATACAGTAGTACATATATATGTATATGTCATTGATGGAAACAACTCAAGTCATACACTGTCATGACATTGGTGTTTTTATACAGTAGTACATATATATGTATATGTCATTGATAGAAACACAACTCAAGTCATACACTGTCATGACAGTGGTCTAATTAAAACTGAGTACATCATTACATGTGTCATCGATGAAAACACAACTCAAGTCATTTTAATTTTCAATATTGAGTAATGTCTAATGACACATGTCTAGACATACTGTACTTTTGCTGAATTGAATTTTCCAAATAAGGAAATATATTCATTTATATTAAAATTGATATTTAGTACAGTATAGTTATAAGTTATTAATATCTAATAATACATTTGGTAGGTTAAAAGTCCTCACTGCTAAACAATCTAAATTATGTCATGCCATATTTAGGGCTTGGCCATTCTTCAAATCCCATGGAACCTTTCCTGAATCTCAACTGAACGCTGTGTTGTGGTCATAAGGTCAAAGGTCACAGCCACCTGTCATCACATGTATCAGTGATACCTACATATTGGAAACCACACACATGGATGAATGTAGTTTGGCTGTAAATATGTTCTCAAAGTTCACTTTGTACATAGTCTGTTTGTATGGATTGCATTCCTTATTAAGTGGACCACAACACAAGGGGTGGATGGGTCTGAAACAAAACACTGGCATACAATTTCACCCTCTCAAGAGACCTTTAAATGGTTTGGAATTTCTGGTATATACTACTGCATTGACCTTGATGGAGAGTTTGGTCTAACCACAAACACTGCTTCAAAATATACAACTACAAAACATACAGCTATGAAGTTTGATAATTAATTCCAGATAAACTTTTAGTATTACACTGTATTTACAGGCATAATGTGCATTTAGTTTACAATTTACTGTTTATTTATTTACATGTATTTTTTATTTTATTTATTTATTTATTTATTTATTTATTTATTTATTATATCATTGATATTTTACTATTGTAAGCATAATTCTACATGTTTGTCTTCATACAAAATTCAGAATCAGTGTTGCCATGGACACAGGTTGCTATGGACACCGAGCTAGTACATGCAAATTCTCAAGTTTTGTTTTCATTGAGGAAACATGGATTACATGTATAGACTTATAGATATATACAACACTTGAGGAGGATCTGTGTATATTTTATAAATTTACTGAATTTATCACTACTACTTATAATTATAAGCTGCTAAAATGACATTTCCTACTCCTTAGAAAATTCAAATTCAGTTTACCTGTTGAACCTGTCCTGAATACTAAAATTAGTGGTACATGTATAAACAGTAACATACTCCATCACAGCACTGGTTATATCTGTTGTAATTCTTTCACAAACATTTACTTTTTAGCTTGATATTTGAATTTCTATAATTGTACGATTAATCATTTATGTCAACATACATTACTCTCAATCTTACAACTTTCAGTCACTCTTTCTCTGTTCCATGAATGTACATTTTGTAAACAGCTGTAACCAATCATATATTGATTATTTATCACATGACTAGATGCAAACGATTGTAACCAATCAGATACTGATTATATATCACATGACTGAATGCAACTCAAGACAGTTCTGTAGGTGAAAGTTCATATTTTTACCATTACAAGATATTAATTGGAACATTTATTTGTTATTGTACATGTATGGTATTTTGCAACATTATGTAACAATGTATGGTTATTTGACAATATATTGTTACTTTGTAGCAATGTTATATACTGAAATATCAAAATAGTTACTTTGCCTAAAAACTTGAATATTTTGTAACATTTTTGGGATAATGAAAAACATTCTGTCTAATGATAGAATCACTTGATGGTTTAAATTGGATTTTTTTATTCCGACATAAATCTAATGTAAATACTGGTACCGGATTTATGTGACTACATTTCAGTTACGTGACAGAACACCACATTTATGTGATAATACCATAATACATAAAATCCACAGTGAAGTCATTAATATGGATTATGGTAACATTGAAGCATCTCACAAAACACACACTCCATTGACATCAAGTCAATTAGCTAAAGGTCAAAGGTCAACATAGATTATTCATGTTCAATTAGTCACAATATTAAACGTAATACCTACAGCTTATATCTAGTGATGACTTTGAAGAAACGTTTTAAATTACATCACATTACCATGGCAACCAATATAAGCTAAGGCAAAAAATGTTGAGTCTAAATCATACACATGTATATGAAATCATATTTTTCATTAATTTTTTTTAATTATTGATTCTCTGTATCTGCCAAATTGTCTATAAAATTAATAATACGACATCTATAATTAATAAATTTATTGAAACTGATTAATCTTTTTCAATTTATGAATTAATTTGATTCATTCTCATGATTTATTTACACGTGCCTGTAAAAATATTATTTCATATTTTATTGTTTTGATTTATTCTATATTAATACCAGTATCCCTACAGCAAATATGAACAATATGTTAACAAAGATTATACCATGCACAGAGCCAGGTTCAACAAAAAATATGGAATATATAGGATACTCTGGTCGTTCTATGTGCGTCTACGCCACGACAACACGTGTCTACGTCACTGGTTCTGCTGTGCTCAAAATATGAGTCAAACCGTTCAAAATTACCATTACTTTCCCCAATTTTTTTTTATATTACTAGTGATGGTATAATTATGTTATTCTCCAAAAATATTTCTGTATTCAGCCGGAAAAATACTTGTGACCTAAGGGTTGTCACTACTCATCTAGCAACTCACAGTGACAAGGACAACTTAGGTCTGTCACTCAAATTTTACTCAGCTAGACGAAGAAAAATATTGGGAAATAATATCTAATTATCTAATTCATAATTGGTTTTATTGTAATATTTCATATTATATAAACAATGGTTACATTAAACGGAAATAATAAGTTTCAATTTGTTACTTTATATTTTTCTTATTTTTATTATATATTACAACAATGATATATATTGTACCTACACTGACTAGAAATAATAAATATTCTATGAAGTTACTGAACAACTGATTTGTTATCGGAATTGTATATTTTCACATTTATGGTAAAAAATGTATAATTGTGTACATGTAAGACCAGTTATTTAGGTTCATTACTGTATTTGTATATTTCACACTATTCTTTTATTCTGGTTCAACTGTTGTGTACATGTATTAACAGTTAAAATATTGTAACATGTATTACATAACACTGACAACACTAACAATCATATTGAATTTTTTTTCCCACGAACCAATCCTCTACATTTTGTACAATCTACCTACTGTAGTCTAGTTCCTATACAGTATCGTTATGTTTTACACCTCCACTTAGAGACCACGTTGGTGGTTTAGATGCCACGTTGGTGGTTTAGAGATCACGTTGGTGGTTTGAGAGTGTTGGTGGTTTAGAGATCATGTTGGTGGTTTAGTGTCAATACTACAGCACTTGTATCATGTACCAGCATTATAACTATTGTAGATGTGATCATGATGTACAAAAAAATGTACATTGCTGTACCTATTCATTCACCATTTATTGGTATTCATTCTAAACCAGTCACTAGACCATTACATGTATGGTTGTGTTTTAAACGCTATCCAAATAAATAGAATCATTTATTCTGTCTGAAGGACATGGTACAATTTATGACATACAGTTATTACTATTGTGATTATTACAAGGATAATACACATTTATAATAGACTTTTATTCAAAGTTGACAGTAGAATTATAAAGGAAAAATCAATATCAATAAAATCAATACAACACATTCACCAATGTACTACTTTGATATTACACACATCTATTTTTGTGAATAAAATCGAAAAACAAATTAAAACAAGTGTATACTTTGAAATTTTGCAATTTTTTATTTTTATTTTTGCTCGAATGTTTGACATTTTTTTATTTGAAGCAGACGTTTTACAGCAGTTTGAGAGTCTATGACATACTTAAAATGATTAATATTCCGACATTATCATTTGACATTGCACATGTAGAGATATGCAAAGCAGTGCTTACGACTAATGGCTTTACATATCAAGAATAAATGTACATACATGTATGTGTGGTATGTAACTTTAATATTCCACATACCTACAGCTTTATTCATGTTTCTTGCTTTTAATTCTTTTTACTGCATGAATACATGAACACAGTGTGTGATTAAATACTTATAACAATGTGTAACACTGTAACAATCTTAATAGTTCCAATGTAGCGATACACGGCCGCCATGCAATTGAATACTTGTATTAAACAATGTATAATGTTGTAACAGTTTGAAATACATAGGAGTTTAAATGTAGCAATACATGAACACAATATATGGTTAAATACTTGTAACAATGCAAAACTGTAACAATTTTGATGTTAAAATGTAGCAATACATACACAATCTGTGAATCAATACAATTTTGTAGTTGCAACAATGTATGACAATGTACATATGTTCAAATGTAGCAATACATGAATGTACTTGTAACAATCTCTATTAATACACATGTTTATGTTCAAATGTAGCAACACATCATGTACAATGTAGCAAACTGTGAATGATATTGACAGTGCTTCCCACAATTGAATAGCTGTATCCTAATCAATAAAATAATCTCAATAAATACAGCTTACCTTCGTAAACTAATTGGTCCATGATATTGCTGTTACTGTTTCTTTCAATTCTCAAAAATGTGCAAGAAGACTGTTATCCATGTATTCCAAATTTCTCCTCAATAGACAGAGATACACTGTAGTGACCTGATATGTTTATGTTATCAATAATTGACCATGAACACATAAACATCAATTTCTACTGCCTTTGTTCAAAATGTACCTTACAATGTATACATTCCACACAGATTCATAAATATTATCAATATGTTGTTAATTCCAAATATACATGTATCAAATTTTACCTACAATGTATCACATTTTACATACATTTCATGTACATTGTACAGGTGACATGAACATGTCAGTGGGCTACTCCAGATTTCAGACCCTTTAACTCACTGATAATTAATAACTAACAGTTAAGTGTACAGGAAATATGAGGACTTTTTCATGGTATGTGGTTTATCTGCAAATAAATCTATAATTCAAATAAAATAAACAAACTTATCATAAATTTGAAACTGTGCCTAGAATACACTATGCATTGACTACTATATTACCCATTTATTGAAAACTATTACATGTAAAGTCACAACAAATACACCTCCGTTGAAAACTTACTTCTACATAATTAATTTTCTGTATTCCATAACCTTGCATTCATTGTATTTGTAAGCCAATGGCCTTTATAAAGAGCACTACATATTATTTATCTTAATCTTACTACACTGGGCTGGTACTAAACTATGATGTGTTAGCAACTGGAAGAATAAACATCAGTACCAGCCCAACCTTAACACCAGGCTAACATCACATTAGTAAATCAACAATGTATAAGTCATGTACTTAGAATGAGACCCTCTAGACTACTGAAATGACATACAGGACACATGATATACAATATACAGTGCTATATTTGCCTCTCTATATCTACATGTTGTAGCAGGGATTTTATACACGCAATTCAAGAGTTCTTTATTACAGTTTGATCATAAAATTATTTTCAGAATGTCAGCGAGTGTGTCATCTTTAGATTTGCTAATGATACACTGCAATTCTGTAATTGATTGATCAGCATTCAGGTTGGAAAGGATTTGGCAAAAAATACACAAGGTTTTGTGAACTGGTATAAGTATACATAGAGATCTCAAGATTTCTGGCATTTACAAACTATTACAGTGTGACTTCACATAACTCTGTCTGACATGTACAAATTATGGGATGACAGAGTTGTAGCTTGAATCCATGACTGGACAGTGTACAACTGTTTTATTATGGTCTATCAACATGACAAGAGTTGTGATGTACACACAGCAGCGGCACACACACTCCGAGTACCCTTATTGAGTTCTCAGACATCTTCATGAAAAACCAACAACATGTGACTCCTTTCTACAGTTCACAAAGTTGTCTGAACAACTGCTAATTTGATGACAATATTATCAGAGATACCAAGTAGAATACAATACAGAACTGTTCACTAAGCTGTGCGTACTAACCCTAATATGGTAAAAACGTGTAGGTTTCAATAGATTGTGGTGTAGACCTACTCAAGATGATAGACAAATACAGGGAATGACGTTTTACAAATTGTTGTTACCCATTGTGTTCTGGTTCGGCCAATGTCACAATGTTTACATGATTGAATAAATCAATACATAGGGGGTCACTTACCTACACCTCTTCCTATCACTGTCTAGGCACACATGTGCTAAACTGTTAATGGATATCAAATCTAAAATAGCTATGATTTCATCTTTGTAAATTTTTTGGTTGTCATATTTTTCACAAACCAGAATGTGAACCCCTGTGTATAGTATTAATCAATTTACATGTAACTCTGGGATGACTGACATGTACACCGTCACATACATTAATTTGTAATTGTACATGTACATGTAATTTTTTCACTTTGACCATCTACTTAAAGCTAGCTGGACTAGCTGCAACTGAAGTTTTTTGAAACTCTTTTGTTAGATACATAATGAGTTACTCATAACACCCTACACAGTATTGAATCACCTGTGGGTAAACATATCTATGTAGCAGTAAGCTTAGTTAGTATGGTGCAATATAATGTGTATACATTTGTGTACCAATCAATTTATTTTTGGATCCATACCCAAAACTCTCTGCTACCCTATGAATCACAATTTCAACTTATTAATTTACTATTTATAGCTAGTGTACAATGTCTAATTATTTTATATTAACAATTTTCAGTGAATACGTATTTAGTTGTCAGATCAAAAATAATACCCAAGTTAGTATACATGTAGCTCTATGAGGAAATAACTGTATTTTTTTAAAGTAAATTTGAACATAGCTGTATCATGTGACAGTATGCATACTGAAACCCTGGGACACATGACCCATATCTACATGTAATTGTACATATTGTATATGGTCACATGAAGTCCAGTATTATACAAGTTTTCCTTGTCCATAAAAATACAGTATTTCATAGCAATTTCTATGCCCTTTTTGTTCTTCAATAACCACATGAATGCTGGATTACAACATTTTTATTATGGTCCATTTGCTTAATTGTCTGTCTAGCAATATACATTATATATCATTCTAACTTTATTCCATACACAATTCTTGGGACCTGCAATAGCTTTCTACATTTGTACCTTATGCTAAAGGTTCACAACAGAACAAGAATATTGGCTTAATCTCACTTCTGCCTATACTACGGTTAAATGCTGCTTGCATATGAAGTGTGTGAAGTTATGGTGTCGACCAAGAAATTGAATAATCGTTATTTCTTTGACAAAGCTATGAGTGGTAGAATTCTATTGCAGGGACTAAGAATTAGCAAATGTAACACAATTTTTGCTCTACATGTAACCCTAACCTACATGTATGTAACCAATAACCAGTAATTGGTGTTTGTATGTATTTGTTTACAGATACAGTTCAGCCATACACACACTACAGTGAAGTCTTCTATTACCAAGGGTTTGCATAGCCATGCTACATTTGCCATTCAGTTATAACTTATATCAATAATTTACTCTGTAAATTACATTGATAAAGGAAAGTTCAATGTTCACTGACATCACATGCTACTCCTCCCTCAGCTGTTTACATGTAGTACATGTATTTTCCCACCCCATCAAGTGACTACCACTCCCATCCAGTAACTACCAGTGACTACCACTCCCATCCAGTGACTACCAGTGACTACCACTCCCATCCAGTAACTACCAGTGACTACCACTCCCATCCAGTGACTACCAGTGACTACCACTCCCATCCAGTAACTACCAGTGACTACCACTCCCATCCAGTGACTACCAGTGACTACCACTCCCATCCAGTGACTACCTGTGACTACCACTCCCATCCAGTAACTACCAGTGACTACCACTCCCATCCAGTAACTACCAGTGACTACCACTCCCATCCAGTAACTACCAGTGACTACCACTCCCATCCAGTGACTACCAGTGACTACCACTCCCATCCAGTGACTATCAGTGACTACCACTCCCATCCAGTAACTACCAGTGACTGCCACTCCCATCCAGTAACTACCAGTGACTACCACTCCCATCCAGTAACTACCAGTGACTACCACTCCCATCCAGTGACTACCAGTGACTACCACTCCCATCCAGTAACTACCAGTGACTGCCACTCCCATCCAGTAACTACCAGTGACTACCACTCCCATCCAGTAACTACCAGTGACTACCACTCCCATCCAGTGACTACCTGTTGTTGTCTGAGCTTTACTGCATTTAACTTTTTGCAGCAAACACATTGGCTGAGACAGAAACTGTTGCCTAAATAAAAACATACATATACAGTATGTGTACTTTATTTCAACTCTCTGTTGGTAATTTTCCAGTCAGAATTTATTCCTAACAGTTGTTTACAACCCACTTAGTGTGGTATAGACACCTATATATACAATCTATTACACCTCTTCTAAGGTCAATCTGAGGTCATTGGCACACTGAATGGAGGGGAGGGGTCTGAATAGCACTAGTTAATCAGCCCAACCCACATGATTGCATAAAACAAAGTTTGCCATAGACTGTGATATGTACGTACATTATGATACAATGTAATACATTGTAACATTGCAATCAATAATATATGTATACTACACTACATGTATTACAATGTAAGTAAATTACAAGCCATTAACATACTTCCTGTCTACATGTACATTTTACAAGCCATAACGTTAATATCCCATGACCTGACAACACAGCACAGTCTCTGACCTTACACACAGTACAGCGGACACTGTACGTACTATATATGTTTTAAACCTATTAGCTGTGTTCGTGGAACATATACGTGTACACACACCCTGTACTATTTCACAGCCTGGTTCTATTTCACTGTATGTATTCATCTATATGCATATTACAACTTGAGAGTCTGTCTTGGATTTCAAAAGGAAATGACAACCATCTTACATGTTACAGTACAATGTATGTAGTACATATTCAACTGTAAAGACACTTTTACCTTGATTTCCACAGCCAGCAAAACTTGATGAACGAGTCTGTGTCATTTTCAGACCTTGGTTATAAACAGCAAACTCCGATTGAATTCTTTTTGAAGACACAATTTTGTTTGTACTAGAAGGACCACAACATGGCATTGGTAGGATAAATCCTTTTGAGACCGGTAAACGAACCATGCGACAACAAAAACGGACTGTGGAGGTTATGACCTCAGCAGTTCCTGTCTGTGAGTGTGACTGTACCAATTGTATACGTCACAGAATTAATACACACTGCCATAATGATGAATCTATATCATTGACACAAAAACACCTCTCACTTCCAAACTCACTTTTGTTTGTCGTTTATTAGTATTACCTCTAAAAGGTGTGCCACATGATAAAAGTATATTATTCCAGTGTATCAATTCCTGACAAGTACAAGTGTCTGAATTCCGGTCACAGACTTTCAAACGGAAATGAAAGAGTTTGAAATGTATTGACGAGAAAGAGGTGAACCAGTGGGAAATTTGAATAACACTACTGTCTGTGTCTATGAACACTTGCATACACATCTATAAGTATAATATACAAGTGTATTATGTCTTAGTTCTACTCTACAGATCAGATTAAAATGAACATTTCAGTGAGAAAATAGTTATTTGGTAGTAACAGAATATTGTCAACCTGGACATTTTTACTTAAGAATTATTTCCACTTATTTTCGCTAGAAAACAAATCGTAAAAATAAGTAGTGATTAAAATACCCTCTTTTACATGAACATAATATACAAGTCTAATAGTAAAAATTAGACTTTGAGAACTAGCTGAAGTCTGTAAAATCGCAAAATTTTCTAGTGGTGAAAATATCTAGGTTTAAAGAATGGTCATAAAGGCTTCTACATGTACTTAATCCTTACATTGTATATGGTGTTACTGACTAAGATTATATATGACATGGTATTGAAACATTGGCCTTTAAAATGGCCATATGGATGAGGATTGGGTATTTATTTGGGATTTTTAATTTATAAAACAATTTTGTCATGGCTTCCTACTTGAAAAATCAATGTGGAAAAAATATAGAGACCAAGTGTGCGTATGTAACTCAATACATTGCAAAAAGCTACAAAATGTGTAAAAAGTTTGTAATTGTATGTACAATAACAAAGATTGTACACATTTATTAGTCTTTTCTGATGTATTAAGTTACAAACACAGACTTGGTCAATGTTGTTTCACATTGATTTCTTAACTAGGAAGAAATGATAAAATTGGTTTATAAATTGAAAATCCAAAATAAATACCCAATCCTCATCCATATGGTCACTTTACAAGACCGTGGAACAAAGCATACACAGTAAAGCACATCTGGAAGTGTTTACCAGACTGAGTGTAATTTTTAAAGCTCCATGTATGTTCCAAATAAAGCATTATCATCATGGCTGGATAATCTCTGTCTATGTTATGTCCTGGTATACTCAATGTCTAAATATGACTTAGAATTGTTTCTGGTCAGTGTGCGCATCACTTAAATTTTTTACCCTTGTGTCGGTCTTTTTGTGTGCATGTTTGTCCAGCTCATGAAGTCTGCAGATCCAAGGAAACACAAAAATAACCCTCCCTACTTCAGTGAAGACAGCTGCAGAGCCAATCATGAACAAGCAAATGACATCTGCCCCACATACACACTTGCTGTAAAGTACTAAATAAAAAGAACAGTAACTGCCATAAATAGTAGATTGAGTGACAGGTTTGTTGAGAATTAAAAATAAAATTCACATCGCGGCACCACTTTAGACAAAATGTCCTGACCAGAAACAATTCTTTTTTCCTTATTGAGTCCTACATGTACATAATATCAATCTGAGTCACTGACACCAAGCTAGAAGATTGGAGTGGGATTCTTCACTCTGCTAGCCTGGTGGGGTTCTGTGAAAAAATTTGTCGACACCCAAGAGTTTGAAAAAAAAAATATGCTGACCAACTCAACAAAGAAAAAATTTCTTTCTAGCTAGAGTATGAACTAAAAATAAAATTTGTGGTGCTGCAAGTACAGAAACTAGCTACAAAAGTTAAATTCCCAGATGCATGTATTTATATTTATAATGCTGTCACTCCCTAATACTATAAGGTAAGTGACACATATATTACATGTCAAAGTCATGACAGTCATTGTCAACACAATGTATAAAATTCACTCTATACAGTATAGTACATTAGTATGTTATGACGAGTACATTCCAAGAACCTGGCCATATGCATCATGTATATGGAAAGATTCTTGGAATGTACTCTTAAGTACTTAGAATAGCCTTGTACATATGTAAGTTCCTGGAAAGAGATCTCAAGATTCTTATTCAAGTGTCTGTGTACAGCTCCAGGTACATGTACTACTTGTATATACATGTATGTACAAGGTGAAAGTGTCCTACATTGGTGAATATTGCAATACACCCTACAGCTACAGGAATACACATTAAGTAAACTAAGGATCAGGATTTCATCATATCTCCATTTTTTCCCATTAAAATTTCAAACAAAAAAGTACAAGAAAACTGATTCAGTGATGTTCATATTATTTACACGATGTTGGCATAAATTATGCAGTTCAAATATAACTTATAAGTAAGGCCGAAGAAAAGAATTGTGTGGTTCAGATTACACTCAATTTTAGAATAGGTAGGGTAGGTAGATTTTTCATTTTTATTTTATTATATATATTTTTTTCATGTGTGAGTGTCTAGTTCAGGTTTTCCATTGTTTTCCAAATGGTCTCTGTCTTATCCAGACTATATATGTACATGTACATACAGGTACTGTGCAAATGTATATTAACCTTAGGCTACCAGCTACTACTAGTACTCTCTTGGAGAGTGTTTATCCACTTACAAGTCAATGGTGAAGGCCATCAAGTGAAATTCAAGGACTCTATAACACAGTATATGTGTATTAAATAACATACCAATTATCTCTTCAAGTTCAAGTGTTAACATACACTCAGTGGATGGTTCAAAATACTAAGGTCAACACCTGGAAACAAACTGTGATACTTTAGAACAAGCTAAGTCCAGAGACTTGTCTTGGTGTTACTATCTCAAGAAGCTCTCTACACCAAGGCCTGAGACTTGTCTTGGTGTTACTATCTCAAGAAACACTCTCTACACCTGGAGACTTGTCTTGGTGTTACTATCTCAAGAAGCTCTCTCTACACCTGGAGACTTGTCTTGGTGTTACTATCTCAAGAAACTCTCTACACAAGGCCTGAGACTTGTCTTGGTATGTTACTATTTCAAGAAACTCTCTACACAAGGCCTGAGACTTGTCTTGGTATGTTACTATTTCAAGAAACATGATTTAGAAATGAAAGTACATTTATCACCAACATGTATTTTGTACACATACTTAATTTCAATTTCATTTTTGCTTTTTAAATTTTTAACTGATAAAGCTGACTGACTCATGTTATGAAGAGAAACATAGACCTAAGTACAGGAACCCTAATCTAAGTCATATGGTCGACAACTACATCAATATACAAATGTATCACAGCCAGTAAGATCCACTTAGATTTAGAACAGCTGTAAGTCATGTAAGTGGTCATTCCAAATTCAAAACATATATCTGTGGTTTCAAGGCCATATGTAAGTCTTAGCCTGGCACTAGCGGTACTTTGTTTGTATCTCATATTAAGATGTCAATATTCCTGGATTATACACCGTTACGTAAACATGAGTACCACAAGTCCATGTATGTAGTAAACTGGCTAGCATAAGCCTGGCTTGGTGTATACAGCTTCTTGAGCAGATAGATGGTGGAAAATACCAGGAAAAGTCCCTTGGCAAGAATATGTATGCTGTCAATCAAACAATGTACAACATTCTGTGAAGCCATGTCCAAGTCAATGCACTATATGTGTAGGTCAAAGTACAGTATTACACTAAAACCTTAACAAAATACCATAGTCACATAAACAGTTACAACAGTGCTGAGTATAGATACTTCATATACTGTCCTTACACCCAAGGTAGTAAACACAATAGAAATAACGTATGTGAATTCTCACCGAGTGTCAATAAGTCGTCTTGGTACCTCACTATTCAGACTTGATCAATGTAGTCAGTGACCGTATCAAACGACCACTCTGCTACAGGGTATGATCTTTACACACACTACTACTCTCCAGTAGAGAACACTTTCCCATGGAAAATATTTGAACTAAATACTTCAGTCACATTTCTTTTACATCTATGATTCACTGTACATTTGGATCCTTATATTCATTAATTACATTTTAACATAAAATCTAAGTTTAAAACTATTAATTTGTCTTTATTTATCATTATTACATTTTTTTCTGTTTTCGTTAAATTCCAAAGAGCTATGAGCATCTAGTAATTTCAAAGACAAAAATAAACTACAAGGATAAACACACCAACCTTATTCAATACGGTTCAACTGAAGAGCACTGTAACCTAGCAACTGTAAAATATCCAGCTACATGTAGCTATGGATAGGTTTAAACCCTGACCACAGCGCTAGATCAGTGGTGGTGGTGGTGGTGGTGATGGTGGCAGTGGTGGTCGTAGAGATGGAGATAACAGTTGTGGTGATGGTGGTGGTAGCAGCAGTGGTGGTGGTGGTGGTGGTGGTGGTGGCAGTAATAGTGGCGGCAGTGGTGATGGTGGTCAAATCTCCTCTAAACGAATTTGTCTGATGCTCAGCAATTATTCTTGACCAACGATTTTTTTTATTTGTCATTTTTCAAGAAAAGTTTCTGTAACAATCCTTCAGATCAATTAAACTTTGTGTTCCCCTATCCCTACTACAGTATGTGGTGTGACAGTTTTCAGTGGTGGTGGTGGTAGTAGTACATGTACCATGGTAGTAGTAGTGGTGATGGTGGTCATGGGGAGGGGAGTAAATTAGAAGACTATAGCATTCAGCAGTAGAAAACCTTTATTTTTATAAAGCTCTTAGAGTTAGTGGTATTGATATATTTTGTCACAGTCAATGATGATAGTGCTACTGTTGTAGGCTTAGCCAAGGGAATTTTCCTCTCGCTTCTGTTTAGAATAATCTCAAAATCATTCCACAATTTTAAAAATACAACGATAACAGTGCCCAGTCTAGATACAAGGTAGTCCAGTTCTGTTTGTCTCTAGCAATTACATGAACATCATTCTCGTGGGTGCCGATATCATGTGGGTATAATCAAAATGTTCTATAATGCAAATTAGAACTGGTGAAAAAATACCCATGCATTTGCCTGAATCAATGAAGTTAAAAGATTCATGTGAACACAACAAATTCACAATTCACATACAACCATGGTAGATGCTAGTATTCAAATCTCTTTAGGGTCAGTACAGTTCAATACTTGTAGAAAATACATGTAAGCCTAACTAATCTTGTGCCTTCCCCTCATTGCATGTGACTATCATGATGTCTACCAGCAATGATTGTAAATTCATGGAAACGAGACACTAATACTTCTTTATATGGCCAATGATGAAGGCACCGTCCACGAGAGTTCAATACTTTTTCAAACTCTGAGTAGATGTATAGTATAAAGCCTATCTAATCAATCCATTCTTATTTCATATGGTTATCAAGATGTCTAAATTTATAGACAACTAGACACTAAAATATGCCATCTATGTCACAATCCCATTTCAACATCTGTTGTAACCATGGTAACAGGTCTTTAATTGATTGTTATATCATT
The DNA here is from genome assembly GCF_964340395.1 of Glandiceps talaboti. Lineage (NCBI taxonomy): Eukaryota > Metazoa > Hemichordata > Enteropneusta > Spengelidae > Glandiceps > Glandiceps talaboti. The sequence goes on from NC_135569.1 coordinate 3,626,448, forward strand.
GGTTAGATGGGGAAATATGCCAATTATTTTGTGAATGTACAGACTAGTGTATGTGTATCATGGCTATGTAGTCTCTGTAAACTTTAAAATGTAGTAAATCAACTTGATCCTAAGAACACTGCTGCCACCAACGCTACAGCCACTACCACCCTAAATGTACCACCAGCACCACTGCCGCAACCACCACTGCCACCACCACTAGCACCACCACCAATGCTACAGCCACCACCACCCTACCACCACCATTACAAACACCACCACCCTAAACACCGTCATCATCATCATCATCATCATCATCATCATCATCATCATTATCATCTTCACCTCTCAATTTTCAATTGAATTTTATTTGAACAAATATTCATTCGCCCACCTACTTCAAAAATAATCTATACCACTGGGAGAGTGGGCATGTAGTTGTCCTTTGGGTTATAATATTCACTGTCTGACCCACATGTCTGCATGTTTTCCTACAGGCTACCCACATCAAAGGTACATGGCGTGGGTTGCTTATCACTTCTCATATTACACACTTCATCCACAGACAACATCTTCATATATTAATACTATTGTTAGTAATACAATATTTTGTGAAGGTATTAATGCAGGTCAAATCTACCCAAGTTCTCAAGTCATATTTTACTGTGGTTCCTCACCAAAAATATGATATACTATAATGGCAACTATGCCACTTTTACCAGATTTCCCCGTTCTATTACCAGGCTTCAACCATCCTTAGCAACAACACTGTACCCCAGCATATTAGATCTGATTTAAATAGGGCTTCCTTCACTCTATGACATCATCTGACCTTTGACCTTAATCTTGATCATTACCTTTAAATTAATTAACCATTGATTCCTGATTAGCCATTACTATATTTTCATCAGCGCTATATGTAACTGCACGACCTTATCTGACCTTTGACATTTTGGTTTGACCTTCATCTTGACCTTGTCCATCACCTTAGGCTTATAATCATTGACTCAGCGGTAGAGTTCCTGATCTAGCCATTAGTTTCATTATTTCTCGTTAAATAGCGGCAAAGTCACTGACAGTATATGGTTGTATGATGATGATTACTTCACTCTCTCTAATGCAAGAAACTGGAAAGACAACGAACACAGGAAATGAGACAGTTCTAAATTTAGACTACTTTACTGATGAAAATAGTTTTTCAATCTGTGAGCTGATTCCTTGTATGGTTTCTACACAGTCTGTTTCCTGTAGTAATTTCATCTACAGATACAGAGACACTTTATAATCAGTCAGTACAGGTCCCTGTTTAACTGGTATACCAGTACTTTTACTTATAGACTACGACCCCAACAAAAATAATTGGGAAGTGGTCTGTCTACCCGCATCCAATGTACACATAATTTATAGTTTCCATTCTCACATGTTTAAAATATTCTTTTGCCCAATAAGTAATTACTTGTGTACATTTACAATATCCCCTTGAGAGAAAGAGTTATAAACAACAATTCTAGTCAACATCTTTGATGAAAACAACGGTGAAAATGACATAGATTTTTACTTATTTCACAAAAATTACATACATGTAATTAACATACTCAAAGATTTGTTGCTGTATTGTCACACTGCTGTACACTACACTGCTGTATTGTCACACTGCTGTACGCCACACTGCTGTATTGTCACACTGCTGTACGCCACACTGCTGTATTGTCACACTGCTGTATTGTCACACTGCTGTATTGTCACACTGCTGTATTGTCACACTGCTATATTGTCACACTGCTGTATTGTCACTGCTGTATTGTCACACTGCTGTATTGTCACACAGCTGTACACCACACTGTTGTATTGTCACACTGCTGTATGTCACACAACAATTTACATGCAAACAATACCTCTTTCAGTCTCTGTATACAATCACATGAATTTATAAAAGATGTACAGCTCATTTCATGTTTGATACAAATATGCAGAAACCAATAAGAAACCATGAATGCTATACTTTCTGATAGTAAGATTAAATAAATAAAGTTTCTTGTTACATTTTGTCTAAATGAAATGAACTGCATGTAATATGTCACCATGCACACATCAAAACATTGACACTCGTACTTGCATCTCTGTGTCTAGTTACAGTATGTTTAAATGGTTTATTTCATTTAGATAAAATGTAGCAAGAAAGTATAATCTTGCTAAGTTGCTATCTTAAAAGTGTGGAATGTGCAGTTTCTTATTGGTTTCTGCATGGTTGTATCAAACAACGCCAGTAAACACTAATATGAAACAGGCTATACAAAACAAAATATTGCACATATGAATACAAGTACAACCTCATAGGTTACATAACATTACAATGTACTTGTATTCTCAAAGATCTGTTTTGAAAAAAAATCAAATGACAAAGGGGGCCTTGGGGAATAGGAGTGACATAGGGGGCCTTAGGGAAATATGAATGACATGTGGGGCCTTGTCACTATTAGTCAGAGAAAAATCGCAACAAGTCCCCTATGACCAATATAATGCCTCTCACAAAGAATATCGTCATGGTGACTGAATGAAGAATGTTTGAGGAATAATTTGTTATTTATACAAGATAGTTTCTTGACAATGATTGATGGTGTCAATGTTTTGATGCATAAAAATGTTGTTTTGGTGCTATGACACAGAGTTTTAATGCTACGGTTTGAGAACAGAAAGTGGGCAATCAAAAAAATGAATAGATTTTTAAATTTCATATACCATAATTTTGTGGGGAACCCTGGTGTATTCTTGAATTAAATGGACTGGGTTAGTATTACATCATTTTTAGTGAACTCTGATATACAATACACTGAATACTAATAATGTGACATACATGTAAAACTCAAAATGTGGTTCAGCTTGAATATACATGTACATGTACTACCATTACTAGATAAAATTATTTACTCTCTGGAATTACTACACGACTGTGTGGCATGTTGACATGTGAGAAAAGAAAGCAACCAGAGAGTACAGTCAGTATTTTACAGTTTGAAAGTAACTTGTCCAGAATTGATAATGTTTCATTTGAAACTACAGTATTCAAGACCACACAGACACAGACGCAGACACAGATGCAGACACAGACACAGACATATAGCCAGACAGACAGACAGACAGACAGACACAAACAAACAAACAAACACAAACACACACACACACACACATCCAGACTACATGTATCTGGTACACTCTAATTTGTATGTCTACCATAGCCTTCCATACCACACACAAAGTACAAATACATTGTCACACTATACTACAGATACACGTGTACAATGTATCCTGTATTTAACCTTCCCTGGGTGTGGTATGACATTAGTGTTAGTTTAAGTCCTCTATAAAACCAAATACATACCGATAAACTGTACATATATCTGGTATGTGTGCAAGTATTGTAGCCTTTCATACGATATACACACACACACACACACACACACACACACACACACACACACACACACACACAAGGTACACACACGCGAGCACACACACACATACAATGTACACACACACACATACACACACATACACACACACACACACACACACTGTCACACTTTAGTCATGTCCACGTATCCAACCCTGGGTGTGGTGTAATGTCAATAGTTTAAGTTTCAGTCTTCTGTGCCACATATACATATACTCTACCACACTATACTAGTCATGAATGTCTGAAGTGTTGACAGTCAATAATTTGATGCCGAGTACAACATGTAACCCCTGACAGCAAACTATCATTTGATACCATCAATACAGCTATGGTTGATGATCACATACACACTCACTTCAGCCACCCATTAATCATACAGAACTATAATATCAAACTTTTCAACACAAGACTACTACAAGTGTTGTCAAATACAATATGGTTATAACAATTTCACACCTTCAAAGAGCCAGAAAAGATTACAAATCAAAAATTACATATTTGTATAATTATTTACAGAAAATTATTGTCTTGTACACTCCATCTATAATGTAAAGGGTGCTATCTGAAATATTGATATGACCTTTGACCTCATACTGAATTTCACCTTTGACCGAGACAGTGATATTTGACCTTTGACCAATATCCCTTCTGTCTAACAAGCACAATATGTATACCGATAGCTCATCTTTATGCATAGTAAATAGATGAGAACTTTTTCTTATTCAAGCACGTTCTTTATTTCATATCAGAGTTACAAATCTACGATACCAAATTTGTATATCTAAATTTAAATTATTCTAATCCTGTTTTTAACTTAGTTTCAATTTGCCTGTAATTTCTATTTCACTTTGGCCCACCTGTTACGTTACCTTTGATTGGCTTCAATTTCAAATTCACCTACTGTAACATTGCTATCAATTGGTTGAATTTCCATTGCATCTTGGATCCTTGGCCGACATGTTACAATGCCTTTGATTGGCTTCAATTTCAAAATCACCTAGTGTACATGTAACCTTGCCCTCAATTGATTGAATTTCCACTGCACCTTGGCCGGGGTAGGACCAACTCGGCCCATTGCCAACTCGTCCCATCGCCAACTCGGCCCACGTGATTGCCAACTCGGCCCATTCACATGCCAACTCGGCCCATTTGTGTCATTTAAAGCCAAGGTCTTGAGTCGATGACGTGATAATATCAAATACTAGTAATATTCATATAATCAGAGAAAAAATCCTTTGCTCCAAGCACCGACATCGGTATACTACTACTACTTGTAAAGACACTATGGATTGACATACTAGTACATGATATACAATGTAGATCGCATGAATTTACTGAAGGACTAAATAGCTATAGTCAAGTTGGCAGAGAGTGGGCCGAGTTGGCAGAGAGTGGGCCGAGTTGGTGGGCCGAGTTGGCAGACGGTGGGCCGAGTTGGTGGGCCGAGTTGGAAATGGGCCGAGTTGGACGTGCTCCCCTTGGCCCACCTGCAACACTGCCTTCAATTTCAAATTTATCTAGCATAACATTGGTTGCAAGTTTGATTTTACCTTGGCCCACTTGTAACATTGCATTTCAATATCAAATTCACCCAGTGCAACAATGCCTTCAAATGGCTGTAATTCTAACAATTGGGTTTCATAAACATTTAAATGACATATCTGTAAATCACATGACTAGTTGGTGGGCATGGGTGTCTAGTACTACAGGGAGATTAAAGGGTTATCAAACATTTAATACAAAGCAGATCTGGTCTGCAAGAAGGAGTCAAACTGTGTTTGTTCACTGATCAGGGTAGTGCCAAAAATACACCAAACTATTTCTTTTGAGGGTACAAACTAAGCAGTGAATGAGAACAGTTCTGATTTGATGTGAAAGAATGAATGAAACTGTGTTTGTTCACTGATCAGGGTAGTGCCAAAAATACACCAAACTATTTCTTTTGAGGGTACAATTTCACAAACTAAGCAGTGAATGAGAACAGTTCTGATTTGATGTGAAAGAATGAATGAAATTGTGTTTGTTCACAGATCAGGGTAGTGCCAAAAATACACCAAGTTATTTCTGTTAATTGCTGAGGGTATAAACTAAGCAGTGAATGAGAACAGTTCTGATTTGATGTGAAATAATGAATGAAACAGTGTTTGTTCACAGATCAGGGTTGTGCCAAAAATACACCAAGTTATTTCTGTTAATTGCTGAGGGTACAAACTAAGCAGTGAATGAGAACAGTTCATGTTAGACACTGAAACCATAGTCCATTCAGGACATTGTGATGTATAACACAGTGTACACATTGTTATTTCAAACCTAACTAAAGCAATCTATATTAGATTTCTACAAAGCCTCATATCTGGTGTCTAGTACCAGTCTAATTAATCTCCAGGTTACGATATTATTTATCTAGACAATATGCACCTTTATTGGACTACCCTGACATCAAGACATGCAAAATCAATTCTGTGCATTTTTTCTACACACTCCACACTGCAATGTGTTGGAAAGAATTCCTGAACTACGCCAAGCATGTGAAACTACATGTAATTATGCCAAGTCAAGTAATACTGTCAGCCCACCCTGTCATCAACATTAGTTCAATACGACGCCTAAATTAAAATTAGACGAGCTACATAAAAATACACCAAACAATTGTACACAGCTTGAATATCAACATTTTTTCATAAAGCCATGTGTACTTGAAAAACAAGTCAGTTACAGCGTGTAGTTTTAAGATAAATCATTGAAGATGACATAGATAGTAAATCATTCACCCGTTTATCGTAACTGTTACACACTACTCAAAGTCCGGTTTCCTCTACCCCAGAGATTGAGACTGTAGAACTGCTATTTAGTTTCTCCATTGACGAATACACGTAAGTCGATGGGGTGATACTTCACAACAGATTGCAACCCAAATACACACATCGATCAAATATGAAAAACAATGCCCGGGTTTCTTATCCGATAGGCTTATTGTCACATTTGTTTACTGTTTCGTCTGAAAGGGGCTCTAAACTCACAAGGACGCCTTTCACATCTTACAGATATCCAAGTACACAAATCCTAAATTGCGATGAAAAAATTCCGTTGAAATAAAATAATACCTGGGTATTGCTGATAATTGATCAAGGTGGTTTACCCATCTTCCGGTACAAATCGACACACCTTAAAATCTAACGTTACAACGTAAAACGGATTTGAGATTCAACGGTACTCGCTTGGGACAACGGACACACAGGTGACAAATATCACTCGCTTGGCATTTTGAAGGTTACGGGGAGAAAACGGTTATTTGAAGGCTTATTCAAAAATGTACAGTTCAGATTATGACACACATCATATAATTAGTTACATACCTACATGAAAATATAAAATAAATAAGCTTACCTGAGGAAAGCGAGTCTTTATTAGGAGACTCTCCCATGCTGTGATTGAACACATCCGCCATTACTCTCCCACAATCAATTTATCGCATAATCTGTAATAATATTTTCTTGCCGATAGCTGGCGCACTTTAATCAGAAATACAAAATTTTAAGTAGCTACTTGTAATATTCGGGATCGGAATACTCAGTATGTTGTGATCATTGTACGACAGTTTATTCATATTATTGTATAACCATGGGAAATATACTTCCATGATTATTTTTAGGGGAGACATTTTACTTCAAGTTCAAAGGGTAGTAAAGACAAAGGGTTAATTGGTTTTAACAACGGGCGACAATAGGGATTATGTTCATAGTCCTTCTCCCCTAATACATCCATGGTATAACCTTAAAAAGGAAACAAGAAATAAGGAACCAGACAACTTCCCGTCCCAGATCATGTTTGTGAGATGTGAAAGTCTGTCTAAAACTGTTCTTGAGAACATATCATGTACATATTGAGGTAATAAAAATGAGAGAAACAAATGTTAGAAATGCCGGAAATATTTACAGTTAGTGTGTTGAAGCTTCAGAATATTGTTCTGTCCGGTTTTTGTTTGTTTGTTTGTTTGTTTGCTCGTTCATTTGATTGTTGTTGTTGTTGTTGTTGTTGTTGTTGTTGTTGTTGTTGTTGTTGTTTTTTAAAAGAGTTTAAATTTATTAATTTATAATATACAGGGTCTATCACCATTCCCTGTAAATAGTGACCTGTATATATATTATACTCTACATCTGTTGTACAAATTTGATTTATGTGAGTTCCATTGTATCGTTTATTCTATTCATTCCTGGTTGGAACAGCAGGTAGTTTTTATATAACTAATCTGAGTGTAGAAAATGCACTTTTCATTTGTGGTATGTTTCTTAATATAATAAATGTATTGATACTATTTATAGACTATAGTTGATAATATTAGACTTATGGCATCACGTTTGATTCTGATCTGTGTATTTTTGGAAAATTTTGTATATATGAAATGACGTGGTTTCAGAAACGGTATTATTTTATCCTCTTTACATAATTTTTATAACAAAACGAGAAACACTTTATTCATCCCACTAGGGGAAATTAAATGACTGTTCACATAGACAAAAACACAAAGTGAAATACGAAACTGAATCGATATTCTTTACATTATAAAACATCTCTAATAAGTTCAAATTCCTTCTCCTTTTTTTCAATCAATGAATTATATAGAAAATATCTTCATTATTTAAAAAGTGTTTAAAAAAAAAACTTTGCTCATTTTTCGATAAAAATTCTTGAGAAAAAACTTTTCTTTGGCGATTATAAAGTTAGTATTTCTGTCCATTTCAAAACATTACTAGATCTCAATTCTATCTTATTGACAGCAGAGGTAACATTGTTATTTTGACATTTTACAGTTAAATTTACGAGAAATAACAAGATGAGATTACACCTATGAGTTACAGAAAATAGCTGTTGCTCAGTCACTCGGAATAAATAGAATACACACCCTGTTCATAAAACATCGGTATTTCAGTTTTTATTTCAAAGTTAGTCGGGTTCCTGGCGACCGTGTTCCGATTTTACACTGCGTAGTGTAAAATGTTTTACTAAAAAATAAAGAGATAAAATAAAATAAATTGAATGAAGCGCCATCTACTTTTATTAACGTTTATTCAACCGAACTCAGACAACCAACAGTTGTCTTACTTAGACCATAGACCCTCCACCAAGGGTGGAGGGTCTATGCTTGGACTGCGGACTCTACTCCGAGCTAGTCGTTGATTTCCGATAGTGTTCGTAAACGCTCGATAAATGTCAGGAAAGCAGTGTGAGACATGAACCAACCAACAAACATATATAATACAGACTATTATCATAAATAGGTGCGGCGTAATATATTCAAAACAGCGTAATTTCAGGATGGATCAGCATCCATAAAAAAATATAATTTCTACATACTTTACAAATGTAGAACATATTTTCAAGAGGTTTTTGGATTTTTAATAGAGTATCGCTTCATTATTTCCTCTTTCACTTTCATCTGCATCCCCATCTAGTAATGGTTTCGTCTGATCACGTGCAGTTCATACGCCCGGCGATCACTTCCTGTTCGTGTGTTGATGTGGAAGTCTTGTTCTCTGATCAAAACCACGTTGTGTGTAAGGTGATTTGGAACGATCAACCATGGTATCGGAAAGAATTTGGATTACATTGCTATGGACATTGTTTATATTTCACACAACAGAAGCACAATGTACAGTCCAAGGGAAAACAGAACAGGGATTTCTCAAGTTACTCGATCCAATCGTAGGCAAAAAGTGAGTTAGTCTTTCACTGATAAATTTACATGTGTATTGCAGTGTGTTTTTACATTTATAGATGTAATAATATACCAAAGTAGAAATGTTGTATTTTCAAAGTTGACAAAACTGTAATAATTAATATTCATAATGTTACAAATGTCAGACAGATGTATGTGAACGTGTTACATGTAATCTCTGCTGGTGAACAGTACGTACGGTATATGTAATAATATCTCCATAATACAATTCTAGTATACAGTGTTACACAGGTTTTAATTGATTTAAATTAAGTAATCGTTTCTTTTAATTATTAATCATTAAACAAGACATTTACGCTAAAATATACAACTTATATTTTACATAATTGTCACAGACTGCAAACCTAGTGTATTTCTAAGCATATCCATCTACCACCCCTCTAGGCCTCTCCTTCCTTCCACAATATTATTACATAATCAATATTATCATCCTACCATATTTCTGAATATTATTATTATATTATCTTTTTATTTGTCTTTACCAACAGATTTGAAATCACAGATGCTCCAAAAAACTACACCTATAACATTGGTATATGTACTCCAGTCAAAGGTACACAAGATGTAGGCGTCCTTCAAACAGGTCTGAAAGATGAGTCCCATGGAACAAAAAATGTTGGACTTATCACTCAGACACACATACAGAAAGGAAGTAAGTGAATCATGGCTTAGTAAGTATTATTATCATATACCTAGTATCGCTTCAAGTGTAATTCAATGGAGAGCACTCACATCAAACCTGGGCAGTAATTTAATGCATCATGCCCTGGCACTCTGCTCAATATCATTATATAGCAAGTGGCATGCTCATCAATACCTGTTTGCTCAGTAATTTGGCTGTGAGTTTGTCCCTCAATATCTTTCTTTTTATGCATAAAATGATGTTTCACTATAAATTCATGTGATTATGTGATTCAAATGAGATTTCCATGCCACTATATAAGGTATACATTGTATGGTCAAACCTTTATGACCCAGATATGGGTTTTGCAAACCTTGGTAGTAATAGGCCTTATGGGCCTTCCTTAATAATCAGGCCTTGTTAAAGTCATGGGGGGGGGGGGGATCCTAAAGTCAGAAGAGCCACCATCCTAAGTTGGGGCCTTCCTGAAGTCAAGGGGGGGGGAGAGGTTCCTAAGTTAGGGCCTTGCTAAGTCTGTCCCTTCCACTGTAACATGTTGGTTTGCAAAACCCATATTTGGAGCATATGATAAAGATTAGTACAGAATCCAAATGTAACTACTGATTTGTTACTATATATATAGTAGGCCTGAGAGCTGTCTTGATGTTACTATCTTAACAAACTCTCTACACCAAACAAGGCTTCTGTCCTTAGAAGCACATAAATCTGTCTTGAATTTGAAATTACTACCAACAGCTCTGTTATATAACTTCAAGTGTATCTTATATGTAAGTCTGTGATGTCATTGCAGTCCAACGTGACTAGATTTGGAGAGTAGTCAATTATCAGTGCCTAACACTCCACTTACATTTAGAACTGCTGTTGGTAATAATAATTTCAAATTCAGAGAGATTTCTATGCTTCAAAAGGCAAAAGCCATAGCTACGTGAAGAGAGCTTTTTGAGATAGTAACACCAAGATAAGTCTCTTGACTAACTGACCACACTTACAGTAAACACTTTAGATTTATTTTTTGAAACCTCAATATGGTGACCATTTTAAGTTCTGTAAAATGGCTGCCAGATGAAGTGTGTAGAATGGCCTCACGAACAAAGGGACAAGTGACCTCATGGTTTGCAGTAAAGAAATTATCTTGAGCTACCCGTACATGTATTGAATAAGGGTTATTTTGATTGTGCATTACAAAGGTGAAAGGTTATAATACACTGTGATTAGCAAATGATATGTCATATGGGCTGTGTATAAATAAGGATGTGGTTTTACTATACATATGACTCCCTCTGTTTGGAGAAAATTATAATTAGGAAAAATCCACTACTACTATTATGTGTCCTTAATAGATAGGTAACTGTCTATCTGAGGGAGGGGGTGGTATACATGTACGCATTGTTATTATCAAGGTATGCATTAAAATTTACGTCTGTTGTGGTTGGTTATGAAATATAATTGAAAGTACAGTGTGTGAGACATAGATTTGATTCTGTGTAGCCATACTATCGTTGCCATGGTAACATCTTTGACTAATTTCTTGTGGTATGGCTATCCTTTTTCAGCTGATTGGTTGTTATTAACTTACAAGGGTGGCGAAGAGTATGGGCATCATTGTACTCAGGAGGCAAGAAAAGCAGTTATTATGATCGTATGTGATCCTGTAAATTTGTCAGTAAGTATTATACTCTGTGAAAGTAAATTAATGAAAAATCATCATTTCACTGTTGTTATGGCTATGGTTTTGTTGCTTGGCATATTTGCATACATTGTAATATGTAAATAAGGATGTGTATAACATTAAAAATATGAACACATATGCCTAGCAATGAGACTATGCCCATGGCAACAGTGAAATGGTGATGTATATTGCATACATAACAACAGGGATGGATAGATAAGTGAATAAACAGCCAAAAAATGGGGACACACACACACACACACACACACACACACACACACACACACACACACATATGCCTAGGAACAATATCATGTCCATAGAAACAGCCAAATGATAGTATATATATTGTAAAGATGATATCACCTTACTTTTTTATCTTACAGGGAACAATAAAAATCATTGCAGAGAATGCAGACAAAACATCAGAATGTTATTATTTATTTGAATTTGGTAGTTCAGTTGCTTGTAGTACGAGTAGTGGAAGTAGTGGGCTGAGTGTGGGATCAATTATTTGTATAATGTGAGTATATTATCTAAATATTATGTGAGTATGAAATAGTGTGAAAATATCTGTGTTATATATAGTTTGAAAATATCTATTGTGTCAAATACAGTTTTAATATATATATGTTTTTTATGCGAGTATCAAATATTTGAAATATCTATGATGAGTGTTATATATAGTTTGAAAATATATATATATATTGTATCAAATACAGTTTTAAAATATTTTTTTTTTATGCGAGTCAAATACAGTGGAAATATTTATGTATGTAATATGAATATATTTATTAAAAAATAATGTCTTTATTTCATAGACTACAATCAATTCTTTTGTCTTTCAGATTCTTTGTAGTTGTACTAATATATCTAATTGGTGGAGTCCTCTATCAGCGTTGTGCTGTGGGTGCAAAGGGCATGGAGCAGATACCAAACATCGTGTTTTGGAGAGAACTAGGCAATCTCATAGCTGTGAGTACCGTATATCAATTACAAAAAAACCACACTGCCAAGTCTAGCAGGCATGTTACATTGCTGTTACAGTACTTCTGGATATAGATGTTATCACAGCCATGTAACTGGTCTTCCTACAATGCTGTTACATCAGTGCTACAGTGCTGTAATCATGGAAACTAAGTAACCAGTGATATTTCATATGTAGTTTATGTTGTTTCTATGGGAACTAAGTAACCAGTGATATTTTTTATGAAGCTTATGTAATTTCTATGGAAACTAAGTACCAATGATATTTTATAGCAGTTTATTGTTTCTATGGTGACTAAGTAACCAATGATATTCCATGTTATGTTGTTTGTATGGAAACAAAGTTACCAGTGATAAGTTTACATTAATGTTGTGCTGTTTCCATGGCAACTAAGCATTTATTGATTTGTTTTGTTTTGTTTTGTTTTATTAGGATGGGACTGATCTTGTCTTTAGGTCAACCCCAAAAGGTCAACCGAAGACTTATAAAGGAATTGGTGATGATCAGTTAACAATGGATGATGATGATGACAGAGATGACCACCTTTTACCTATGTAGACCACAGGCACTTGTAGAAAATTGGTGATGAGTAGTTTAACCATAGATTGTTATATATGATAGAGACGACCATCTGTAACCCATGTAGACCACAGGAACTAACAACTGTAGTATTACTCAAAACTTTCACTAGTGGAGACCACAGGAACTTGTAGAATAGTATTATGTTTAATGCCTTTACAAATGTAGACCTCAGGAACTTGCTCAATAGTTGGATGACTTGCAACCTTTACCTATGTAGACCACAGGGACTTGCAGAACAGTGGTAGCATTCATGCCTTGTATGAATGTAACCACAGGGACTTGCATAACAATGGTAACACTCATGCTTTTTATGAATGTGAACCACAGGAACTTGCAGAATGATGGTAACACTCATGCCTTTTATGAATTTAACCACAGGGACTTGTAGAATTGCTAAAATAAGAAATGGATGGATATGTTTGCTTGGTCTAGGAACTCTGTTGTATATTATATCTAACTCAGAATAGGATTTGTTTGTAGGAATTGAATTCATTTTTACTAATTTAGATATAAAATGTAATTTTTGTGAAGTTAAATACAATTCTTTGCCTTCAGTGTAGATATGTTATAATGATGATAAAACATACCAAATAATGATGTCTATGTTACTCACTGTAGAATTTTAATCAATTTACTACTGTGGAAATCATGCTATCAACAAACTGAAAGACAGACATAAACCAAAACTGGTATTGTTCAGTGTGGTAGATTACAGAAGTGGTTGATATTGATGCATTGGTTATGTGGATATAATCACCCTGTAATCAAGATAGAGTAAACATTCAATGAAGTTGAATATGTTAACTCTTCAGGGAAAAAGTTGCCATCAGAGATGCCACCCTACTGTGAGTGTGATTACATCAACAGCCATTGACAACTCACGTCTGAGTGTAGCAACAACAGTTTTAGTCTGTGTCTGTCAAAGGTATAGACTGCAAGAGACATTGTGCCGTTCCGCCCTCACCATTGACCTATGTGTGAGGGCGCCCCATCACGGCATACCTTACAGGCAATCAAACATACCCAATAAGCCAATATCATTGTTGTATGACATGTTCTATTTAGAATTGTTTGGGATATTACCAAATCAAATCATCTCTTGCTTAACTGTTCAATGTTTACTACAGAATTGATCAACATTTGACAATTCAGTAATAACAAGTGTTTGCGTAAGTTTTTACATCATGTCATATCAACAGGGTTTTAAGTTTGGCATTGTCACAGCACAACATTTTATTCACAAGAATGGTACTCGTAGATTTAGCCCACAGCTGTTTTTGAAATGGAATAGTTTAACTACGATAGCTAACAGCTTTTTCCATGAGAAGGGAATTATTCTGTAGTTCATAATATTTTGTTACAAGATCTGCAAGAATCTAACTAAAGCAATGGTAAACATAGTGTTTTATATGAATGATTATTGTCCAACATGGCAGTCAAGTATCCCATAATAGTATCCACTAAACACTGTAGTTATAGCAACCATACCTACAAGTTGAGTCATGTGATTCATCATGTCCAATCAAATAACAGTTTCCAAAATTCAGTTATAAATCTCATCACCCCAAAACAAGTTGTAGTCTTTTAAATGCACACTTCCATCATCCATTTATTTAATTCTGACTGGCCAAGATTTTATTTTTTTTGATAAATTTATTACTCAAAATATGTAAGATTGTGAACTCATGTAAACTTTGCTACTGAAGAAAATTTTGAAGACTTTAAGTCACATTTATGTGTTAAAACTTATAAGAAAGTATTTCATACCATCTTTATGAAATTCTACTTTAAAGTTTCAGAGATAAAAAGACATGATTTTCTTTACTCATATGAAGCCATTCTAGCCCATTTGTATTCCTGTATTGCAGAAACTGCCTACAGAAAGTACATAATGTACCCTTGACATAATGATCAGGGCTTGAAATTAACAGTAGTCCCGTGTCCATAGACTACCAACTCTTGTCATGGGGCTACTACAATTTGCAGCTTGTAGCCCCCTCAGGCCACCACTGATTACGCATGGTTTCAAGGACTGAAGATTTTCATGTTATTTTAATAACACACATACATGTATCTCCAATAAAGAAACGCTGTTTTCAGTTCAGGAATATGAAACTATTGATCACCATCCTTGGGCTACCAATTTCAGAAAATATTTTAATTTTTTCCACTGGGACTACCAAGGAAAAAAGTTAATTTCAAACCCTGATGATATATGGCCATGTATAGTCAATCTCGTACTCATTTATTTCAATGATAGATAAAAACAAAGGTAATTCAAGTTTGACTTTTGCAACTATGCACATGGCAATATTACAGATTGTGCCATTACTACTTGGATTGTAGTTTTGGGGGTTGGGATGGGATGGCAAAGTGTGTGCTCATAAAACCAATGAGAGATAGTCACACAATCATATCCATTTGTGTGTGTAAGTAAATTTGAATTTGTCCTAGATTTTGACAGTTTGTATGTTAATGGTTATTGACATAATCAGATGTTTATATTGATACAATGTATCTTGATGGATTGTTTTTGAAAATTTCCATTGATTTCATTTTATATGCATGATAGATTATTAATGGATTTGGAGTCATGTTTTCAGAAGTTTAACAAAACTCAGTCCATGAGAAGTTAAAAAACCAATAAGTATTTTGACTGATTTCTGGCCAAAGCTTCATTAAAGTAAGTGTCTGCTAGTGAAATGCCAGGGTGGTAGGGGAAAAGGTGACAGCTAAAAATCCCCACTTGATGAGTGCATTCTAGGCAAGCATTATTTTACAAACAGCTAATTAGTTGGACAGCATGTTGTAATGTCATGAAATTTATTCAAATATGGCACCAAAGATACTGCCCCAGGGCCACACAGGGGTCATGAAAGTTGACTATTAGCAGGATACATAGATACGTACAAGATAACTTAGCCATATTATTATTTATGTTTATCGTTACATAATTTGTCAATTGGAATGTCAGTGGTGTTTTTTTTTATATGTTATACAAATATTTCATTGTATTACCACTCATAAATAGATAGTTCAGTAATAGATTCTATTGTATTGTTAAAAATAGCTTAGTCTGTAAGGTATGCCGTGATGGAGCGCCCTCACACATTGACCAACCCCTAGTGCAGAGAAGTACAGTCGTGTGAGATGAGGCTGTTGAGGGCGAAATGTCACGACGTATCTAACAATAGCTGAAACTAGAATGATAAAACAAATCAGAGATTTTATTTGAATTTTATTAATAGGTGCAATGTTTCTGAGGATTGAGAGGAGTTGATATTGCATGCTGCTTGCATTATTTCAAATTGGTTCTTTAATTAAATTAAAGAATGTTTATTGTTTGTGACTTATGCATGAATGGTGTTTCACACAAATACTTATTGAAAGCATTGGGGAATTTATTACTATGATGTAATACACAAGAATCAACTATGTAATACACAAGAATCAATGATGTATTACACAGGGATCAATGATGTACTGCACTCAGATCAATGATGTATTATATGCATGACATCAACTATGTAACACACAAGAATCAATGATGTAATACACAAGAATCAATGATGTACTGCACTCAGATCAATGATGTATTACATGCATGACATCAACTATGTAATACACAAGAATCAATGATGTAATACACAAGAATCAATGATGTACTGCACTCAGATCAATGATGTATTACATGCATGACATCAACTATGTAATACACACAAGCATTGATGTTTTACACAGGGATCAATGATGTATTACATGCATGACAGATCAATGATGTAAATACACAAGAATTGATGATGTAATACACAAGGATCAATGATGTATTACACATCACATAAAGCATTGGGTTCATGATAGGGAAGGGATGTAAAAATTTTGTAAAATGTGAGAAAATAATTTAAACAAACATTTTTCAGTTTTGGAGACTATTTAAAGGTGAGATTTTATACTTTGGAAATTGAGTGAATAAAGTAAAGGAGGGGTTTTTCAATGAGAATGTCTGCCAGGTTTATTATGTGTATGTCAAGTACAACTAAACTTAGTTAAGTGACCAGCGATATATGAATGTGTTATGTGTATGTGTACGTGTACATGTGTACATGCTTTTTGCATTCTCGCAAACCAGAGTTATTATTTCTACCACTACATTTCGAAATGTGGGAGGCTCGTTAAGAACGTTGCCGTAAAACAGGCTGTGGTTTGCAACGATGGCTTTTTGTGGTGTGTGTGTGTGTGTGTGTGTGTGTGTGTGTGTGTGTGTGTGTGTGTGTGTGTGTGTGTGTGTGTGCATGCAGTTGTGTTCATGGGTGTAAAAGATTGGGTCAATAACCACTGGCCAAATGCAATGAATCATTGTGGCAATGTTATGCAAGATGTTTAAGTTGAGAAATTGTGGAAAGAAAAATAATGATATTATGCAAATGGGACCACTAAAATAGAATTTTGGGTGAAAACATTTAGATTCAAATACCAGTGGTGCCGACCGGATTGGTCCAATATTAGATGGGTCCTAGTGTTGCCTTGATGTGAAAATGTTCCAAGAAAAATGATCTGATGCTCTGTGTGCAAATCATGTAGAGAAATATTATTTTGGTCTTAAATACACAACAGGGATATACAGGGCATTATGGGTAATCTATGCAAATGCAGGAAACTCAAACTGTCATACACAGCATCGTCTTTTTTTCCACTGTATTTTTCTTCCCCTCGAAATACATGACGTCCTGTTTTTGCACAAACTGTTTTTGTATGCCTACAAATTGCAAATGTATTTTAGAAAATGTTGACACTTTTCATGATGTTCTGTTACAGAGCATAAAAATTAACAGGCTGACTGTTAAAAGTCGGCCATTTTGTGCCCTGGGTGACTCTGTTATGGCTGTAATACTTGATTTCAAAACTATCTATATAAGAAATTTTTCAAGGCAAGATTATCTGGTCCTTAATGTGCAAGTTGGGTAAATTATTGGTCAAAAACTACCCAGCAGAATAGCTTCAAATGAAATACATACAAATTACGCAGCCATAGACAACATTAACACTTAACACTTGTAGTGCGCCCTCTAGAGTTAATAGATTTACACTGTCACTCTCACTTTAATATACATACTAACAATCATTTCTTTGATCCATATGAAAATATTCTTTAAATAAGTACACTTTTTTTTACAAAATCTTTTTTAATTTTCAGTCTTTAAAGGAATACATGTGAAGAACTTAGAGACCTATAAAGTCATTCAATCTTTGTACTTGAGATATAAGTTATACTTCAGTTTAGTCTAAAGGTACACTGTCACTCACGCATCAGTCAACCCCTCTAAGAGAGGAGGCCGGAGCGACATGACGCAATCTGATTAAAATCCGATGTAGATGTAGATGTCGGCTAATCGTTCATTGCTATTTTACCTTCGTTATTTTGCCTGAATTGACCTTCTTGGTACATGTTTACATTTTTTAGCCTGATCGCCTCCTCTACATCTGAGATGGCGCCCATTCAAACGAATTTCTGCTCAGTCAGAGACACACAGCCAATTATCGGATTTTAATCAGATTGGACATGATGTATCTTACAGTCTATTTTCATTCTCACAAACCAGAGCTGTATTATTTTTTCTGCGACACTGCAAAATAATGATGGTGCATCTTGGATGGTGTAGTAAACAAGGGTGTGGTTTATGATGTTGTCTTTTTTATATGTAAATTTATAAACACACTCACAAGAAATGAGACCATGGTAGAATGTCACATCACATACCTGAAGGATAAAGGTCACTTATATTTTCCTTGGCTGAATGAATATTTCTAATTGCCTTTGAACTGTATGGCCAACTAACTGTATTGCCCACTAACTCTATGGCCAACTAACTGTATTGCCCACTAACTGTATGGCCAATTAACTGTATTGCCTTTGAACTGTATGGCCAACTAACTGTACTGCCTTTGAACTGTATGGCCAACCAACTGTATGGCCAACTAACTGTATTGCCCACTAACTCTATGGCCAATTAACTGTATGGCCAACTAACTGTATGGCCAATTAACTGTATTGCCTTTGAACTGTATGGCCAACTAACTGTACTGCCTTTGAACTGTATGGCCAACCAACTGTATTGCCAACTAACTGTATTGCCCACTAACTGTATGGCTAACTAACTGTATGGCCAATTAACTGTATGGCCAACTAACTGTATGGCTAACTAACTGTATTGCCTTTGAACTGTATGGCCAACCAACTGTATTGCCAACTAACTGTATGGCCAATTAACTGTATTGCCAACTAACTGTATGGCTAACCAACTGTATTGCCCACTAACTGTATGGCTAACCAACTGTATTGCCAACTAACTGTATGGCCAACCAACTGTATTGCCCACTAACTGTATGGCCAACTAACTGTATTGCCTTTGAACTGTATTGCCATGCCAACTAACTGTATTGCCTTTGGACTGTATTGCCAACCAACCATATTGCCTTTGAACTGCTAACCAACTGTATTGCCAACTAAGTGTATTGCCTAAATACTTGAAAGCCTAATACAGCCCTTTGTCATGGGAATCTTTATTTGCACTATGGAAAGATGAAAAGATGGACGGATGAAGTTTTGAGGAAATTACATAGTTTCAGTGTTTGTCATGGTATTATAATATTTCATTGCTTATTACTCTACTCTATTTTTTCTGATATGATATCGATATTTTCAAATAATTTGCATAATAAATGATATTATTTACAAGTGCCATCAGTTCAGTTTACCTTCTTGGTAAAAACTGTAAACCTGGACATTTTCGTTAAAGACTTATTTTCACTTATTTCATTGGAAAACAAAAACACACAAATAAGTAGTGACTGAACTGTTTGTTTTGTAAATGAGTAGTGCACCAAGGTTAGCAATTCATAAAAATTAGTCTTTGAGAACTTGTTGAAGACTGAGAAAATTGTGATATATTCTAGTGGCAAATATATCTAGGTTTACAGTATTCTGAAAGTGAATACGCCAATAGGGAACTTGCAATCCAAACTGAGCATGCTCAGATGCAAAGGACTATGGGATTATCTGTGGTTATCGTAATACCTAATCAGGAGTTACCGATAAAACAAACCTCCCACATTAGTCAGGGTGACTATGAATTGATTATTTGTGGTTACAAACAATGTAACATTATTGTTTACAATACTATTTGATTAGTATTTATTATCACATTTCCCATGATGCAACATTCAACATGGCAGGTTTGCAAGTTCCCTATTCATACGAAAAGAAAATATGACAAATCAAGAGTACTGACAACAATTAAAAAAGATTCGTTTTTAACATGACATTAATAAACTCTTCTTCACTGACAACGTTGTCTCCATTTGTATCAGCTTCTTCTATCATACCCTTCAGTTCTTGTTCTGTAAATCGAATTCCAGCCTCTTTACAAGCACGTTTTAATTTTTCCATGGTTATCCCACCTGTTCCATCTACAATAAAAGGCACAAAGAAATACATGAATAATTCTGAAATAATGAAGCATTTTTTTTTATAGAGATACCAGGTAAGGATACAATATTACCAAATAAGGATATGATAATGCCAAATAAGGATGTTGTAGAATTCACAAATAATGACACAATTTTACCAAATAAGGATACAATAATGCCAAATAAGGATGGGAATTAGCAGACACAATATTACCAAATAAGGATATAATATTACTAAATATTGATACAATAATGCCAAATAAGGATGGAGTATCAAATAATTGGCACAATATAAATACCAAGCAAGAAACAATATTACCAAATAAGGACACAATCCCCAATGTTACCAAATACAGATACAACAATGTCAAATATGGAGATTCTCAAAGTCAAAATGCAGATTTGTTGATGCCAAACATTTGAAATAGGATGCAATGATACCAAATATGGATATAATAATGCCAAATAAGAAAGAATATACTTACCATAATCAAACATTTGAAAACCTTGCCTAATTTCATCATGTATGTCTCTTGCTGTACCTTGTCTTTGGATTACAAACTCTAAAAATTCATTGAAGTCTACCGACCTGAATACAAGAAAATCAAAATATCGTAATGCAAAGAGTACTGAACTGTAATCTGACATGTGTCAGTTACAACTTTGAAGAATTGACTGATTAGTCTTAAAATTGAAAACACTGTCATTTTATGACAAGGATCCTGTCAAGAACATCATAACAATTTTCAGTTGACAACTTAGAATTTTGTGTACATATACAGACTAATGTTTGAGTCACTTGTCAGATGTTTATTGTGATAATGAATACGCTTGATATACATTTGTACTTTGCTTCAAGAAAGATACACTTTAACTAAATTACTTATACCATACTCAGTTCTGATAATGGTTGCCATCATTAAATCTCATTAGATTACTTGCACTTGTAGTGCGCCCTCTAGAGTTAATAGATTTACACTGTCACTCTCACATGAAGTCTCACGAGATTGAAGTTTACCACGTTGCGTAAGGAGTTCACTGACTTAACACTGTGTGAATTACTCATACAAGATTGAATTGTATAAACTTTATTACTAGTATCCCATTGTGGTCATTGTCTCTTGCAAACACTTCAAGATGGCAGAAGGACAATAAGAAATGAAAAAGGTATAGAGCCATTGGGAAGAGCCACTTAAAGTCACGGGATCAATTTCAAGAAACAACCACAATGTATCTAAAGTCAAACTTACCCTGTCCTGTTAATATCTACATCATTAATCATTTCTCTGGCTTCCTGTCTGGTTAGGATAAATCCTAATGCCCTCATAGCTCTCCTTAGAGAATCAACATCAATTTTACTGGAAAGAAACAAATGTAGACATTATCAGCATGAATACAGAATGTAAGTATGAAGTGTTAATAAAATATTACTGGCTAAGTCAATTCATTTTGAAAATGATAATAATAATGTTGGTTTTTATATAGCACTTTCCCACTTTGTGCTCAAAGTACTTTACAATTATTACCCCTGGTTCGGATCTATATCGGTACAATGACCCTATGTACTTCCTCAACTCCCTGGGGAGCATACAATCCATTGCAGCCTTTATAGGCTCATAGAATTAAAACATACACATTGCAACCTCTATCCTACCAGGTCCCCAATTATACAGCTGTACTTTACTTACCCCTTTCTATTACTAAATGCATCATACACTGTCTTTAAATCTCTAATTTCTTGTGGTGTCAACTGATCTAGTACTTTGGCTGATATCTTCATCCCCATAAAATCTTTGTCAGTCACTTCAACTTTGGTATTCATCAGAATTTCACGAATCTGGAAAAAAATATTAATATAAAAATGTTCAGATTCCGAGATGGAATTAATATCATGGAATGAAAACTCAAAACATTTGAGTTTATGAAAAGAAAGATTGAAAGTCATAACAATAATAAATCATTTTCTCAAATTCTGTGTTGGATAATTTGTTGACATGTGTCCAATATTCACATGTCATTGTAAACCATTAGCCTCTTTACAGCAGTGCTTAACAGATACCCAAGCACAATTTTGATTTTGTCAGTAGGATAGTTATACTCTGACTTACAAGAATGATTGTCACATTAATATATTAAACAATCGTCTAAAATAACAATAAATTACCATTTATTTTGTTTTATTTGTAGTCATAATAGTTGAATGGTGAGAGTAGCTTGATTTTTTTATTTACAGACTCTCTGTTTGAGGCTCATCGCTGCCATTTGTTCCAGAATGGCTGAACATTTGCAAGGGTTATACACCACTGTGCCACAATCACTCCAGTTGTATAAACCACTATGATGCCTCAGTTATTCTAGTCCTGCTTGCAGACAGAGTAAATTGGGACTTGATTCTGACAATGTTCCTCTCCTTGCTCTATGTCCCATACTCTGTCTGCAAGCATGACTATGTTAAGTCACTCCAGCTGTTGGAATTTGTACATTCAGGGCTATGTCAGGTTAATATAATAGTAACTCAATTCTAACAAAAAGAAGTAAATAATAATGTTGGGTTTTATATGCCTACAGGGCTATGGAGTACTCTATGAAACAATACAAAGTTTGAGAAATTTATGATTTTAATGGAGTCCATGTTATTCACTATATTTTTACCTCTTTATTTGCTACAGACTGTGACTTGATTTAAAAACACTAAAAATGATGAAGTAGTACAGAATGAACATATAACAACACTGATGTCTACCAGTAAATCGAGTGATTTACATAATAGCTAACAACTACAACTAGTAACAAAATACAACTGTACTAGACTAGGGCTATTAGTGTTGTTCAGTCATGCAGAGAAATACACATAATGAAAATAAAGTACCATGGTCTGATTAAATAAACTAACAATATGTTATGTACAGAATACAATGATAGCTAAACTAGACTAATTTATTTGATATATGTAAATAGAAATGTAATAACTACATGACAACGTGATTATTGATTACTCTAAAAGTCTATACTGTATTTGTATTGTTAGTTTTATTAAAGTCAATTCTTTCATATCCGGAATTGACTTTGAATGCATTTTAATATGTCTGTTAGTGTTAATGGTTAAATCTCGTATCACAGCATTCAGTCTGGATTTAGAGGTTTCTGTAGTTAGATAATGCAACAAGTGTGGATAGAGAGGGAAGAAAGACAGGTAAAACGTCTTTTAACGATTTATTTGTTAGGGGAACTGCTGTAGTGGAAACTGTGCATGAAATAATAGCTATAGTTGGAAGTGGAAGCTAAGAACAATTAACAACATGACCACCAAGCCATTCACAGTTCAGTTTACACTGTCAACAGTCTTTACATAGTTACAAAGTAACACTATTGTAATCAGTTGTAATTTGATGAAAGGGACGTCTGTGTAAAAAATCACAAGCATGACAGTCTCGCCCTGACATGTATGTCAAAACAAGAGACGTTTAACAATGCCATTTTAGTGGATTTCCAAGTCGTCGAAATATTTCAACTCCGTCAACTATAACAATTATAAAACACTCACCGATTCATGGTGTGTTGGTCTCGGTGGGCCAGGCGGTAAAGGTGGAATCGGATCTACTGGACCTCGTGGTGTTTCTACTACTACCGTCTTGGATTTTGACTTCTTTTTTTTCTTAGGCATTTTGAAATCCTAAATAGCTCTAAATACTTATAAAGTTAGCAACACAACAATTGTTTACACTCGGACTAAAACCGACTTTAGCAAGCTCCTTTAGGGTTTCCATGGACTAAACCATTATGATAATTCGTGTGCATAGATTGCATGAAGACTTGGACATTTCATTCAGTTTTCCAAATTTTTTGAGACAAATGCACTTTTGATAATCTTACGACGAATTTTATGATGATGTTTCCTCATACGAAGGCAAATACCGTGTGCTATGTAATGCCCATGAAAAAGCAGCCCTTCACCCCCTACGAGAAAATAAAAAAGTCTCTTGGTGAAAATCAGAAGGAGGGTATGACCTGTAACCTTCAACCTTTGACATTATTAGAATGCCCCTTGTGAAAAGTACCTGTACAGGCTGGTCTTACCAGAAATGACCAGTTTTACCTGGTTATCACACTAAACGTACTTTCATCGTCGGTTGCACAACAGATTAACAGTTTTAAAATACGGATTCTGGGTCTATAAATTCATTTGATCGGCGTACAGTCATCCTGGGCGTACAGTACACCGACTCCATCCAGCAGACGACGTACGTTCATCCATCGTATACAATCACAATCATAGAATCACGATGTTCAACGATCATCAGTTATACGGCGGTGCAATGACAGTTGTTTTACCGGTAGATGCTACCGATGTAAGGTATGGAATGAACATTGAAGTATCCGGCGGTGATACTTCCATGGACTGAAGTAATTAATTTTCATGTTTATCAAATGTTGCCAATATGAAGTGAAGTAATTGTAAATTAATTTCTATCAAATTAAATTGACCATTGTTACATGTAAATAATGTGAGAAGTTCCTAGTAGTACTAGTAATAACCAAGAAGTTTTCACACATCAAAGTTACGATTGATAAAGATTAGAGCGCAGGGAGCCCAGGAACTGTGTTACAAATATATAAATAAATACATAAATAAATGAATGAATGAATGAGTAAATAAATTGATCATTGTTATAATTTCAGTGACGTCAGAGAAGTTCCTGATAATCAAGAAGTGTTCACACATCCATCAACAGATCAGAGTATCATCGTTGAAATTGTTGAATACCAACATATTGAAAATCAAAATGCACCAGGGTAAGGTGACGTCATTGATTTATAGATATTGCTACATAACAGCATGAGGGATAATATGACATCAACTAGTGCCCAAATAAGGCAAGGCAATAAGTGTTTTATAACACATCACATTCTCAGGTACATATTCTTTCCATAGTCAAACCCAGAGAAGACTTTCATGCCACATGAATATTGACCTAGGGAAAATAGCACTCGACTAGTTCCCCAATATGCAAATTGAGATCACTATAATGCCATACCACATGATATAATCTAAGCCAATCACTGAAGGCTATATGGAAAGGATGTGTTGACTATTGTCTCCTGCCTCAGAATTAATGTAATGATAATGTATGACAAAATCTTAATGACAGTAAACCTTACTCCTTGTTTACAGCTATCACTTTCAAGACATTGCAGAAAGTAATAGTTCATTGCAGACTCAAATCATGTCAACAGAACAAATTCCTATGGAACAATTAGCTATGAAAGAGTAGGTACAATTTATTTCATCAAATGCCTTGACACACATACATACACACACACACACACACACACACACACACACACACACACACATGCACAAACACATACATACATGCATACATACATACATACATACATGCATACATACATACATACATACATACATACATACACACATACATACATGCATACATACATACATAATGGTACACACACACACACGCACACACACACACACACACACACACACACACACACACACACACACACACACACACACACACACACACACACACACCCCTTGGTTATAGTTGCTATGTTATACATCAAATGCCTTCATTGTAGATACAATGGATCAGTCTACAATAGACATCCTATCAATGCAGCTTGCACTTCTGTTTTGTGCATTAACCATAAAATCCATCATAAAATCTTGTATGTCATTTCAGATGTGAAAGTGTTTGGTTCCTGGATGGTAAACAGTCAGTATCAAAGTTTAATGAACAGGTTAGTATTGCTACAATGTAATTATAATGTTTAAAAGTTACAATAAATATTGCTACAATGTAATGCAATTGTGAGCAGCAATCTTAATGGATTCTTAATGGATAAATTTGGGCAGAAATAAAGTGGCACCAAAACTTATCTCTGAAGATATCTCTTATCAAACTCTAAGTCAACCATTAGTTGGTTTGATTATTGACAATATCAAAGTTGCCACTCAGGGATCCATTTAATAAATTGTGCTGCAACATTGTTGCAAATGTGCATTGTAAGCATATCATTGTGAAGCATATCAGTGTGTTGGAGGGGGGGGGGGGTCAAAACCAAGTTCAACTTACTTAGAAGTTTTCTTCATCAAATTGAAACTTGTATGTTATGGCATAGACCCTACATGAAAGTGTCAATGATTTAGGGTTGTTGAAAAGTTGATTATTGTTTCTTGTACTATTTCATTAGATGTATCATCTCTGTTTTCCACCTTTCAGGCTCATAACATTATAAATGTTCACCTGGCATTGTTCAGATTACCACAGTTTAGTACAGACATATTGATGACATTTAATGACCCTGTAACAATCAGGTTAGTATCAATTTTAGTCTGTAAGGTATGCTATGACAGGGCGCCCTCACACATTGGTCAATGCTATAGAGGAAGCCAATGAGGGGAGCGTGACATGACATATCTTACAGTGTAGTATCAACAAGCTGCCAACTTTAATACAACCCAATCCAAGCAGTTTGTTACTTGAATTGGATTGTGGTTGCATTTCATAATATTTGTTAATATTTTCTGGATAGATGTTTGACCATGACACTTCAAAGCCAGGGATGTAGATAATTTTACAAGTAGCTGGTAAAATGTGAGAAATAAGCCCTCATTTAGGAGGGGAGGGGGTCTGGTGTCAATGCAATTGCTGAACTTCATTTTCACATTTCTAACCAACCAGTGCTGGGTATCTGGTAGTATTCTAATGTGTTTACAATCATGTTTTTACATTACATAAATTGTAGTGGTGCGACCACTACAGTTTTCGTCATAGTGTACTTATATGAACGTTTGATGTTGCACTTGTGAGCATTTGTTTAGGGGAGGGGTAGGGGGTTTTGACCTAAACAAACAATATTCGTATGTTGAGCTTTTGCGTCATTTTGCGATCCTACCTTAATTCTACAGTGTTTGATTTGTTTATTTACAGTGCTGGGAGCAGTAGTCATGTAGCAGCTGAAGTTTACAATGAGTGCCAGCCATGGACTTTGCAACAATTTAAACAATGTATTGCTACACTCACTATAAAAGATAATTCCTTATTTGGAGAATGAATCTCATGATTGACATATTTTAACCGAAATAATATATTGCAACATTCACTAAAAAGGACACTTCCTTATTTGGAGAGTAGTTTTCTAGATTGGTACAATGTATAGTTACTTTTGTATACTTGGAACTTTGCATTTATTTATGATAATAGATTTTCTGTCTCTGAGGATGGAAAATGTACATTTTCAAGACCAAAGAGTGTTTATCTTCATTTGAATATTTGTTCTCCTTATTTGGAAAGATTGCCCTTATTTGGAAAGACTTCCCTTATTTGGGAAGACAATTGTCATTCAAATGGCAAAGTTTAAAATGTTCTTTGGCAACCATTTGCTCATTTGGAGAATCATTTTCACTTAAATTTTAGTAACAATCAGGGTTTTTCCTAAAAGTTCCCAAATTTCACCAGCACACAATAATTTTTACTAAAATACATGCCTGTATGTTCTAATCCTGTCATAGATGGCATCAAATTGTTTTCATTATTTCACCAAATTGAATAAATATATGGTCAATCATGTTATTAGAAACACGATTTAGTATGTCTGCCCTTACACCCAATAATTACAATAAAATAATTTATGCAAGACATTCAGGAAGACCCATACATGATGTGTTTTCACTAAGGTTTGGGAATTTATAATATTAAGAATTGACTACACAAACACAATATAAGTACAGTTATTTTTATTTTTATTTTGTTCACAAAATACCATATTATATTGCTTCAATAAAAT
Source organism: Glandiceps talaboti (assembly GCF_964340395.1). Lineage (NCBI taxonomy): Eukaryota > Metazoa > Hemichordata > Enteropneusta > Spengelidae > Glandiceps > Glandiceps talaboti. The sequence goes on from NC_135569.1 coordinate 3,654,785, forward strand.
TTATCTCATTATATTGTCTTGTACAATATTTCAGTTATTAAGATACCCTCAAGATATGCTGTAAAGTACTGAAAATAATTAAAATGAAAAATGACATTGTTATAAGCCTGTTAACAGACAAATGACTTTTTTGTTATTTTAAAAAACAGGATGTCCTTGCTACATAGTGACTTTGCAATATGTGAATTGGGCAAAGTCCTTTCCATCACTGTCAATACATACTACACATGCTGTGTATTGACTTTACAATCTGTGAATATGACAGTTCATTTTACCGTCAGTACATACTACCGTTGCTATGTAGTCACGGTACATTCAGCAAATTCGGCATTTCCTCTATTTAAGTATTATACCCATGCTATGTATTGACTCTAGAATCTATGAATTTGACAAAGTCCATTTTACCGTCTGTACATAATACCCTTGCTATCACTGTACAGCCGGTAAATTCAGCATTTCCTCTATTTAAGTATTATACCCATGCTATTAATTGACTCTAGAATCTATGAATTTGACAAAGTCCATTTTACCGTCTGTACATAATACCCTTGCTATCACTGTACAGCCGGTAAATTCAGCATTTCCTCTATTTAAGTATTATACCCATGCTATTAATTGACTCTAGAATCTATGAATTTGACAAAGTCCATTTTACCGTCTGTACATAATACCCTTGCTATCACTGTACAGCCGGTAAATTCAGCATTTCCTCTATTTAAGTATTATACCCATGCTATTAATTGACTCTAGAATCTATGAATTTGACAAAGTCCATTTTACCGTCTGTACATAATACCCTTGCTATCACTGTACAGCCGGTAAATTCAGCATTTCCTCTATTTAAGTATTATACCCATGCTATTAATTGACTCTAGAATCTATGAATTTGACAAAGTCCATTTTACCGTCTGTACATAATACCCTTGCTATCACTGTACAGCCGGTAAATTCAGCATTTCCTCTATTTAAGTATTATACCCATGCTATTAATTGACTCTAGAATCTATGAATTTGACAAAGTCCATTTTACCGTCTGTACATAATACCCTTGCTATCACTGTACAGCCGGTAAATTCAGCATTTCCTCTATTTAAGTATTATACCCATGCTATTAATTGACTCTAGAATCTATGAATTTGACAAAGTCCATTTTACCTTCTGTACATAATACCCTTGCTACATAGTGACTACAATCTGAATTTAAACACATCATTTCCAGTGCATAATATACCCTTGCTACATCTTGTCTCACAATGTGTACACCTGACAAAGACCTTTCCGCCATTTTAATGTACTACCCTTGCTATGTCATATCTTACAATGTGTACATCTGACAAATAGGTCGACAGCACAATATTTGAAGGCCAGAAAGCTTGTCGCACCACACAGTGCTTATGATAGCAAGTCACTGATAAATTTCACATGACATGCTAGCATTGTTTTTTTTTCTGTGTTTGTCTTTTCCCAAGTCTGCCTGGTAGCTTTTGGGAAAATTCATTGATGACATACAAGCATTTAATTGATGGAGCCTTACTAAATATATTTCCCTTTTTGCACAAATGGAAGACTTCTATTGCATATAGGATATTATACCAGGTTCAACAAAAAATATGGAATATATACTCTGGTCTTTCTACATCACGACGACATATGTTTATGTTAAGACGTGCGTCTACGTCACTGGTCCTCAGTGCTGTGTTCCAAATATGACTCAAAACATTCAAAATTGTCATTACTTTCCTTGATTTTTCTTTGATATTACTGGCACTGGTATAATTATGTTATTCCCCAATAAATTTCTTCATTCAGCTGGAAAATACTCGTGACCTAAGGGGTTGTCCTACTCATCTATTATAGACTCGTATTGATAAGGGCCCCTTAGGTCACTCGTATTTCCCTTGACTGAACAAAGAAAAATATTGGGGAATAACATCTAAGTGTGTTGTGATAAACAGCATCATTATGAAACAACTCTCTGGATTGTATAATTTAAGACCTTTCAACTCTTTCCATTTCTAATAATTTAGGTCCGACGCCAATCGGTAGCAGTTCATCTGCCTTCAGCATTATCCAAGTGTGATCAGGTTTTGTCATATACACTTCAATATCACCACCAAACTATTAAAAAATATAGAAATAAAAAAAAAATCATAATCAATCATCCGTTTAAATTACATAATACAACACACATGCCCAAATTGATCAGTTTGACGTTTGGTCAGAAAATAAAGGATTTATTTACCATTTGTACCTAAGAAATATCATGTCTATGTTGTCAGTTCTGTGATACTTAAAATACATGTCAAAATCATTATAATATATCTTCAATTTTTCATAAACTTTTCATGTGCACAGGTGTAATTGTATCATTACATGTCATTATTTTCATCAGAAGAATCAAGAAAATATCAGGCAGATATAGCATTTAAGTGTTTACGAATGAATACAATTATTTCTTAAACTCATTTAAAGTGGCAGAATTTACAGTTAAAGCCATGACAGATTTGCCCAGGTCACAAAATGCCTGACTTGAGGTTTAGGTACTGTTACCATATATATATAAGTTGAAGGCGAGGGCATCATCAAAATTTTGGTAAAGCGTGCCAGCTCAAGAGCAGAAATTAAATTGTGATATTGCCAGAGCACATGTTTTATTAATTTTTATGACACCATCCATTCATTCATCCACTCATTCATATGTCCACTCTTCATTCATCTGGAAAACGTGCAGAATAGATACACAACTGTTGAAATAAATCCAGTGGGCTATAGTGCCAGGCAATAGTCTCCGCATGCATGGGCAATATCACTTTGCGGGCAATAGTCTGTTTAAAGGTCATGTGATTCAATTCTAACCACTTACGAACGTTGAGGTGTAATAAATATTTATATATATAAATTTGCAATCTTTAGGCATTCAAAAACAGTTTGTACTAAAAGCAAGAAGTCTATATTTGTGGGGAAAGAAAAATAGAGTAAAAACAAGACCTCTGTGATGATACTGTGTATGACAGTTTGAATTTCCTTCATTTGCACAAGCTGAGTTGGAGTTTGTGAGTGTAATTTGTGCTGTATATTAAAGGGTTCTCATAATATTCTATTTACTCTCAAAGCATACTTAACCATATCTTGCAATTGACTGAACTCATACCTGGTTGTGCCACTTTAAATAACAGTAATCATATGACTATATAGTAAACTATATCTTACCTCTATAATGAACTGTCTACATGCACCACATGGACTAATGAATTCATTCTTCATATCACTGTGATTAAAAAAATGAGTTAAATTATGACTTACCAAAATACAAAACATTTTTTAACTTTAAGCATAGTAAATAGACACCCATCCCCAGTGATCACCATATGGGGAGGGTTCGCTGGAAAGTGGTGGTTTGTTGTGTGCTCATAATACATGAGAAATGGTATACTTTTCATCATGATGGTGCCATCAAATTGATGACTCGCTCGACTTGTACCAATAGTGCCGTCTGAAAGGCTACACCCTCACAGGACTATAAGATTATTTCTTGACTGAGGATAGAAAATTTTTCCTCACCTCGGGGTATTTTGATTATAATGTACACATACAACTCACAAATCATACTGTAACAATTAATTTCCATCAGTAATGGTGTAAGTAATAAAAGGTAATACTTGCCACTATTTATTTGTGTGATACAGTTGGTATGAGAATTTAAAGGGTCTAATAATTTAGGATGTGTGGTGTGACAACAATTTGGGTTTGAAGGTCTCAAAGAAGCCTAGACTCTCTCTCAGTCCTTGAAGCTTTGCATTGCTAAAAGGGTTGTTTTGTATGTATCGATGTCTACTGCATTATTGTACGTTGACGTGATAACACAGAGTGTCGCAGTAACACATCAACAAATAGTTAGCAGTACATGGATATTCGAGTACAATTATGCAGTAGATATCGGTATATACAAAACAACCCTTTTAGCAATGTGAAGTGCCGAGGACTGTGAGAGAGTCTAACAGAAGCCTCTCGGTATCATTTTACAAAGAGTTGTCCTCAGGAACCAACTATAGTCTGTAAGGTATGCCGTGATGGGGCGCCCTCATACATCGGCCAACCCTAGGCCAGTGAGGGCAAAACGTCACGACGTATCTTACAGTCTAGGACCTACTAGAGAACTAGGTTTGCTGAGTTAGTATGTGGTATGAGAACAGTTTGGGTTTGGGTGAAGAGGTCTCAGAGTATGCCCCCTCCCCTAATATCATTTTACACAGAGTTGCCCCTCCCCCATCCCCAGGACTGGCAGCATGTTGTCAGCTTATAAGTACGCTAATTGAATGGAGTAATACAATAATTTATCTGAACACAGCAAAGCAGACATTCAAGATTGGATGTAATTTGATGAGAATTTGTAATCAATGTGGTAAATTATTGAAGTTTTGAATACAGTATTGGACCTATCCTAACTGTCATACTATTTGATTTTGGACTTTCCTGTTTACTAATATCCCATAATATCCCAATTGTCACAGATTTAGCAATATTTTTAGTGACTATCATTGTTGGGTTAATGTTACAACCAAACATACATATTACATCTAGTCTTGACATGTTTTGTATTGTTACCTAGCAACAACGACTGCCTTGAATTTACGGTGTCCTTCCGATACTGCCTTCACAAGTGCAGTTCTCTCAGCACAGATAGCCAGACCATAGGAAGCATTCTCTACATTGCAACCTGCAAAAAAAAAGAAAATATGGAAATATGGTGTAAAAGTTAGAACTGGTGATACATGTGCAGCTTTATGTCAGTCACACAGTGTTTTGCTATGGTTTGGCCCATAGACCCTCCACCCACAAGGTGGAGGGTCTCTGTTTGGCCTAGGTACAGAGAGATAACATTAAAGTAATAATATACACATTCTTGATATACAGCCTGTATTCAAAGTAAACAAAGCTTTAAAACACCAGTTACAAAGTGATTCAGCGACATCTGGTATTATACCATGCCCAAGCCAAGTTATTGTCTTTGAACAGAAAATATGGATTACCCTGGTTGTTCTATGTTACAACAACCCTGTGTCTGAGTTTAATTCTACAGTACTCAAAAGATGAATTAAAACATTCCAAATCACTGGTATTTTTCCTAATTTTTCAAACATTTTGCAACTTGAGGCAGTATAATCATATTATTCCCCAACATTTTTCTTCATTCAGCTGGAAAATACTGTGAACACAAATAAACAGTTTTTCTATTTCAATCTTCTTTTTTTTTCCAACAGTGACATGAAATTGTGTTCACAGCGACATCAAATGTATCATTCTATAATATGCTTCCATGTTATCAGTGTTGGTATTTTGTTTTACGTAATTTGTGACAAAATTTAAGTGAGATGTAACCAACGTAGCACCACCTAACTGAAAACTCTAGAGTCACTCTAGTTTGGTAGTATTAGTTTGTAAAATAGTACCTACCTGTGAAAATGTCTCCTCCTTGTGTAACTAAAGCACATCCAACTCTAAAGTTACTATAACGGCTATAGGAATGGTCCTTGGCCTTATGGCTTAGACATATCAGATTTTTCAACTCTTCAAATGGAAATAAAGAAAAACAAAGTTGAAAACAAGTATAACGTAGACCCATCTATCCATTTGTTTACTTATCAAGTTTTGAACTCAATAACTCTGGATGAAAATCACAAAGTTGTCACAGGACACTTCAGGCCTTGATTTCAATCCCAGGGTCTCATATCAATGTCATCTTATCATGACAGTAGTGTTATCTTATCAGTGGAATCATAAGGATTACATAGGATTATTCGTTTGTTCTGGGTCAACATTTTCTACTGCTCTCCAAATTTTTTACAACTAAATTTTAATCCCAATTCAAACTGGGCTGTTTAGGGGCCATGAGATGAGAAATTGGACTTTATTTTGGATTTTTCACAGACTTAAACAATTTTACGATGTTTTTCTAAATGAAAAAAATAATGTGAAACAACACAGACTGAGTCCATGATTGCTACTAAATACTAAATAAAATTGCAAACAAACTGAAAATTGTGTATAAAGTTTCTTATTGTAAACACAGTGATTTGTAAATAAAATAAAATAAATAAATACACTTGGTAAATTCAATTTATATTTACCAAGTTTTTATACAAGTAAGAGGTACAATGGTTTTTTGTTTGTTTGTTTTTTAGCTGTACAATTTTTGGTCCTTAATAGCTAAAGAAAGGTTCTATTACTAGTAATCCTTATAATGCCATTGAGAGATAACACTAAATGTGATCACCTGGTATTGAAACCCTGGCCTTTGGAGGGGGACAGAACTCCAGAAAATGGCATTTTTGTAAACTTTGGATTCTGGAAGATTACTTCATTATTTCATATCATGTAAATTTTGTGCGATTGCTGAGAAACATCAAATAGAATCTTGTTTCACATTCATTGTTCTGTGCCAATCTTAGCAGTTATCCGGCATGGGAGTCAGCAGGCATATATATGTATTACATGAACAAGAAATATTCATGACTTCTATAAAGCACTCATTACCTTTTATATAAAGTCATGAGTATCTAATATATACATGTCTGCTAACTCCCATGAGGCAAAGCTACACATCAGCTAGGACAATCACTGTGAAACAAGTTTTATTTTGGTGTTTACTTGGCAATTATGCAAAACTTATGTTAAATCATGCAATGACTCTCTAGAAGTTGAACCCAAAGTTGATGAAAACTCCTTTATTTCCTTGAATGGAGTGGTGTTCTCCTGAAGTGTGACCTATATATAACTCCTTGCCCTTGATACAGTGCAATGACCTATACCATATTCATATCATAAAAGAGATGATGTAACTGGATCCATTGACTGATATAGGCACTCACTACTGTCAACATTCATGAGATAGATATCTCTGCATATGAAAACGATTGGCTTCACCTTATTTGACCTCTGACCTAGTTAGCTACACCTTCACTGTCACATGACCTACAGCACCTTCATCATGTGACCTACATTATCTGTGTCAAGGACTGCAAACACAGACACTGTTATAACATTGTTATTATGTCATGCTATAAGCTATCACATAGTTGACAAGTCTGATAGGGCTGAACAATACATTATACAATAAGAAGTTTTCTACAGTCATGCAGTCTCTTTAAAATCCGATGTGGGAATATGGCTTCATTGTTTTATTTACCTGTCTGTGGTCTAGCCTACAGTAAGTGTTATATAACATATTAATTATAAATTTAGAATGACTCTGTCACATATTTCAAACTGTTATGTCTGTTAGTCTAACAGCTTGGAGTACTCCAACAAAAGTCAACAGTATATGGCCATACATATAAATGATTGATAGTTAGACAATTCATTTTCAGATACCTGTTGCTGTTTACATGCAGGGGACATGTAACACATATGCGGAAATGCAGAGATACTTGCATTGGGCATATTATTTTCAGAATGAGCCTGTCATGATGGTGTGCTGAATGCTGCTAGGCCATATATGAAAATGAAATTGATTGAGAACTTGAAAAATTGTAGCAACCACTCTCCATATTTAAGATTTGGTAATTTAAACTTGTCACAGCACCCCATTCCATAGTCTAGTTCCTCTACAGTACCGTTACCATTCACACCTCCACCACTCACAGTCTAGTTCCTATAAAGTATCGTTACCATTTACACCTCCACTCACAATCTAGTTCCTATACAGTATCATTACAATTTACACCTCCACTCACATAGTCTAGTTCCTCTACAGTACCGTTACCATTTACACCTCCACTCACAGTCTAGCTCCTATAAAGTATCGTTTTTAACCATTTACACTTCCACTCACAGTTCCTATACAGTATCGTTACCATTTACACTTCCACTCACAATCTAGTTCCTATACTGTACTGTACAGTATCGTTACCATTTACACTTCCACTCACTCGTGGTTTAGTAATAGATACCACACGTTAGCATCCAGACTCACCCATTCCAACTCTCCCATATGTTTTTGAATTTTAATATATTTATATCTATAATTTGATGACGTGCTACATACAGGCTACACAACTCTTAGTCATACAGGGCAGTGCCGAGACGCATGTACCTTGTACTAATTTGTAGTCATACATCCTGCCTGCAGACGGAGTAGGCCGATTGGGACAGCCTTGAGGATAGTGCGAGAATCGAGTCCCGAGTTTTAGTTTTACATCTAATTAATACTCGGTCTGCGAAGCAAGCAAGCTGATTGTATACTTTTTATCAATTTTTAACCTTTCATATTCCATTTTTTTTCAAAATTTGTACCATACCACACTATCTGGCAGTGTCTGTAGCGTAAATAAAGATTGAAATTGACATTGAAGAGGCAAGCAGACTACATCACCCGACGTCGTCTGTCTCCAACTTCCTAGGCGCACGACATGATACTACCCGTATTCTCAGTTGTGACTTTACATCACTACAACACGGTTGAAAAATAATTTCCACTATATTGCACTTTCCATTCGACAAAATTGGCCATGTGAAGAAAAATAACACAACCTACCTTGATCATCCATTTCAACTTTGACCGCTCTAACTTTCCTTACTACGCCTCTAGATGGCGTAATCCAAATTTCATGAACTTCACACAACACGCTGTATAGCGAATCAATAGCAATAGCGTCGGCGATTGGTCACCCTTATACTTATTGATTGATACTTGTTACTGTATAGAAATTATGCAAACGACTCGTTCAAATCTAAACTATATAAGCAAGCTTTTGTAGGACACCTGCTATTTGTTATCATCGATATATGGACAATAGAATACATTACATTTGAAGTTTGCATTCTTCAGGTATTGCCAAACTAGGCTACAAAAATAAACACATTAAAGTTAAAATCTAAAACAAACTTTGATGGTAAAGTAATGTACACTTAGTTATGATCAATGTATTTGCCGCATTATTTGAACTTTGAATCTTGTATTCTTCAGTCATGTATACTAATTATCAAAATTATTAATTATGCAAATACGTAATTAAAATTTTAAGCTACATCAACAAACTTTGCAAGTCATTTGCTCTTTGCTACCAATCGACGAATCATCAACGCATTTACAATATTTTATTAAATTTGAAGTTTGCATATTCATATTAAGATATTACATAATTGTACCAAAAACCTTTAAATTACACAAATCATCTGAAGCATGCATTCTTTAAGATATCGCCCAACTTCGGAAAATCGTTATTTATGCAACCCAAATTTTCAGACGGGGAGTGCGGCCCAAAGTCTATCTATATATCATCAAAAACATACCCATTGTTTAGAATTTCCAGTCACAATCATCCAGTCAATTACCTTTATTCTGATGTTGTGAAGGCATTTCTAAAACATGAAGATGTTTCCAATGTTATCGGTCCCATGATTAGGGAATTTTGAGATGAAAAGTCGACAAAGGTTTAGGGACTTTTAGGTGAACAAAAGTGATCCATTTGGGCGGCACTTACCAATATACCTAAAGCTTTCTATGGGAGTACCCCCCCCCCCTCCAAACACATAATGTCCAAGTTTACTAGGCTTTACTGATATATTCCCACTTTTGGAGAGCTGATCATCTGGACTGACTTCAATGTGAGAACGACCTTTTCAGTCATATGATCACCGTTGAATATTAACCAATCCTACGTAGACAAGATATTGTCACATGACCTTAGTCCTATCATCAGCCCTCTTTCCAACCGAGACTCGTGCACGTATCAACTATTTGAGATAAATGTGAATTTTTATCATTTTCACATTTCCGTTAAACCTCTCTGGAAACCGACTGCTGCACCGTATCGAGTTGTTGCAGAGATATTACAAAAGTAAGCTTCATCTCCATAGTCGTTTACACCAAAATGTAAGTAGTGCAATCTCAGTACAAAAGTCTTGCTAATTGGATAATTAATGTATATACCTTGACAGGCAGTTCCGTTTGTGATTTGTTTGTATCCACTTCATTTATTGGTGCGCCTAAACCGAATGTAACACAGTTATATTGTTTCGTATCTTGTAGCCTAGAATAGTATATCTTGTAGAATACCAAACATCCACTCGATGAGTGCCTTCCACGACTCTATATTACCCATCATATAGTAAATAAAGTTGTTCTTATGTACGCTTCTATACCTTTTTTGTTGATTTTGAACATGAGTGGAATATATAGTTCTCATAGTTTCTGAACACTTTGCATTATTTGTCCATATGCAGTGTATACCTTTGTTTATGAAGTTTCCATGGTTACAGGTCTAACACATTTCCAAGCGACGGGGTTATGTCACGTCAAAAAATCCAGGATACAGATATTTCGTTGTAATATGTGTGCCATCACTTCAACAAGTCCGGGTTCATAGTTCCAAACCCTTGGTCCCAATACAGATAACTCTTTACAATAAACACAGTAAACAGTGGTTAGGAATGAGAGATTTATTGTGAAAAATCGTCACTGAGATAACACAAACAATGCCAACACAGGCAAACACTGTTCGTATATCTGTGACAGTACACCACTCTGCATTGAACCCTGTACTTTACGGTCGACCTCATTATGAAATAACACCATAAACTTCTACTATGGTGAACGACAGCAATAGATGTGAACAAAAGTACACTTCCCTTATAATGAAAACATTTTCTGATAAAATTAATGGTGATGGGAGATGTGTTTTGTAGAGAGGTTTTTGACCTTGTTTATAAGTGATATTGACCTGCGAACCACAAGCACTTCACTACTACTATTATTAGTTTTAGTTTTAGCAAAGTTGAATTGTTTTTGGGCATGTTAAACTAATACACCAACGGAGGTTACCTTGTCCATCTCCTGTATGTATGTATGTATGTATGTATGTGTGTGTGTGTGTCTGTCTGTCTGTCTGTCTGTGTGTCTGTCTGTCTGTCTGTCTGTCTGTCTGTCTGTCTGTATGTGTGTATGTATGTATGTATGTATGTATGTATGTATGTATGTATGTATGTATGTATGTATGTTAATAAAAGAAAATTGTGTGGTTCCGACAGTTTTATTTTGTCTTTTAAGTTAAGGCCTAAAAAATAATTGTTTGGTTCCTGTTACCCGACCCGACCTAGCTTTTCATTGCCCACCCTAAACTTTTTTTACCGTATTCGAGAACAAAATACTAGTAATAAAATCGCAAAAATTGTGAAGTCTCACGAGAAATAGTTGATACAGAAACTGTCAACAACAAAATAACACTGTTCTTCCTATCTGTAATGGCTGTACATCTGATAGGAAGAAATAAACACCACAGGGACCATTTGGAAAACAATAGAAAACCTGAACTAGACACTCACACAGAAAAAATATATATAATAAAATAAAATAAAATATCTACCTACCCCACCTATTCTAAAATTGAGTGTAATTGGAACCACACAATTCTTTTTATTAGGCCTAATGTCAGTTTCGGCATCCACTATTTCTCGTGAGACCCCTCAAAAATGTTTGCTATTTAATTATTTTAATTTGTTCTCGAATACCGTAAAAAGTTTTGTGTTGGCAGTCAAAAGCTAGGTGGGGTCGGGTAACCGGAACCAAACAATTGTTTTTTAGGCCTAGGCCTTACAAGTAATGTTTTTGCTAATGTATTTGGTTTGAATTTGCTCTCCCCTGTTCTCTATCTGTTTATAAAGAAGCCTATAACGAGACACACGAAATAATTTAGGTGTCATGATTCGATGTAGGGTATATTGATACCAATTACATGTAGATATGAAATAAGCATGATGGTCAGTGGGTATAAAGTAAAATGGAATATTAAGTAAGGATTTTAACACACACACACACACACACACACACACACACACACACACACACACACACATCCCCCTCCCAAATTCCATTGACAATGCATAGTATTCATCATCTGGCTAATTTTATCATTTCATTCTGCATTTTGCACATGGCACGTTGTGATAACTTAGTGCGCATGCTTGTATATTTGTCTCTTTGTACTTATCCTTTGTTTGTACATGTGTTTGGACAAGAGTAAACATATTTAAACTGATATACATTTAGCATTCATATTTGAGCTACCTGTCTATCTGAAGACAGAACGTTCCGGGTTTAGTTATCAGACACACATAACACATATCCTGGTTCACAATTGATGAGTCCAATGTAGACTAACATGTGTCCGACATCTAAACTGTACCAATCAGTAACAAGAGATATTGGAATGTGAGATTATGAGGTAAATTTACCTCCATACAATGTTACCAAATGTTGAAAATGTCGTTGTACTATACACACTATACGTAAATTTGTGCTGTGCATCACTGTGTGAAAAATAATACTTAAAGTCAAACTTTAAAAAACGATCAGCACTTAGATTTTTGGTGTTATGGATATCCATTGCTTAGATCATGTTAGATCAAAAGCTTAGTATACTATAACATGCCATCTCACAAACAATATTGCGACAAAGGTCAAAATTACCCGTAAATGTTTGGCAAAATACTAATGCCAACACAATAGTGGGAAATAGATATAATTTATTCTGAAAATGTAATATGTCTTTTCCTCTAGTTTCCACAATGGGTTTGATGTGTAGCAAGGCTGATACTGTTGTTACCAGCAACATGTTGCCAAGGGCACCACAGGTTAGTATGAAGTGTGTGGCCTGAAGCTGTGTTGTGATGCTTCCGTTTTTATCAAAACAGCAACGTAGTACGCTATAAATGACAATACTAGCTATGGACATAACAAAGAATCCAGTGTATAGTGATAGCATTCTTGCCTACAATATGGAACGCTTTGTACACGATTTTACCCTGAAGAAGACCTCTAATGTTGGTTCGTAATGTTGGTAAATAAAGATATTACATAGACAACAGGACCTTTTGGCTATTTCACTAAAACATATTATAGCCAAGCTGTTTTCACGCCAAGATATGTGAATCCCCAATTTTGGCTATACGTGATATATACTATATAGTAAGAGTGTTGTTTGCTATATCTTACAGATGGTATAATTCTAAAAATAGCATTTATCATATATTAAAGATCCAATATAGAGTTAGCATAAATGGCAGATAAACCGGTTGTCTGGCAGAGGTATATAAAAGAAAAATCCTTACTAATTCCAATGTGTGCCTCTCTGATAAGGATAAGATAAACATTGTTACAAGAAGGTAGGATTGAAACGCTGGCCCTAGGATGAGCACTGGATAAATCCTAGTTTGGGAATATTCGGTTATAATATACTAACTGGTTTTCTTGTAAACTTTACAGGTGACTTTCGATAGTAAGCCTGACGAGTCAGATCAGTTTGTCTCAGAGAATAGAAAGAAGGAAGTCGAATTTGTTGATCACAAAGAAGTAGACATCGGATTGAAAGCATGGACAACAAAAATTGACGAGAAAGATGCACAGAAATCAGTTGAGCGGTGTCAAAAGTCTTTAAGAGACTTAAAGTCGCTACACGGTGAAAACGTTGCACATCCAGACATTGCATCAACCTTAGATGAACTTGGTGATGCATTTAATGTGCTAGCAGATTACGAAACTGCCATAAATACCCATCAAGATGCCTTGGACATGAGAAAGCAACTCTATGGAGCAGGAACGCCACACCCTGAGATTGCATCGTCATTTGAACACCTTGGATTAGATTTCACATCTATTGGGAAACACGACAAAGCAGTAGAGCACCAGCTCCTAGCGTTAACCATGAGGAGACAAATTTATGGTGAGAATAAGAACCACTCATTGATTGCAGCGTCACTCGACACACTTGCAGATGCTTATGAATGTCAAGGAAATGTTAAATTATCTATCAGTAACAACGAACAATCATTGAAGATGAGAAGAGAAATCTATGGAAAACAACCAAACCCACATGTTGCTGTATCACTTAACAATCTTGGCCTTGCATATAGCTCTTTGCGTGAGTACCAAAGAGCCATAGGTCTTCATAATGAAGCACTGCAGATAAGAAAACATGTATATGGGAAGAATGTCGCTCATGTTGACATAGCAGTATCACTTCACAATCTAGGGGCTACATATCTACGAATGGAAAACTACCAAAAAGCCATTCAGCTCTTTCAAGAATGTCTTCAAATGGAAGAAAGTATCTTTCAAGACAGTGCTCATCCAAACATTGCTGTTTCACTTGACAACCTCGCCGATGCCTACCAATGCCAGAGTGATTTGACCAAGGCTGCAGAAAATTATCAAAAATCTCTTGTGATGAGGAAGATTTTATATGGCAACGTGCATCCCGAGGTTGCCCAGTCTCTCTGTCGCCTTGGTAACATTCAGTCATTACAAGGTGCCCACAAAAAGGCTGCTAACTTTTATGAGCAAGCACTGCAGATACAACAACACATCTATGCGAAACATGGAGAACAGGTAGTAGACATAGTAACTACATTAACAAAACTTGCAGATGCTTATGGGTCTATGAACAACCATGACAAAGCAATATCATACTTGGAACGAGCAATAACGATAGAAAGGAAACTATCAACTGCCAAAGATAGGAAAGGCAACATTGCTCTTTTATTTAACAATGTTGGGTCACAGTATTACTATAAAGGAGATCACCAGAAAGCAGTACAGTGTTACCTGGAGGCCATCTCTTTGGAGAGAGACATACATAGTGTTGATACGACCAGTGTAAACATGGCCTTGTTTCTACGTAATTTAGCAAATTCATATCGGTCATTACAAGAGTATGCTGTATTTGTATTTGTATTTATTGATTACACGTAACAAAACCCTGGGGATTTGTTAAAGGTACAAATAAAATAAAATTGGGAAAAAAAAATCATAATAATAACACTTATAGGCTTTTCAAAAGTAACATTACACATCATAATAAAGACTACAAAACAAAACAAAACAACAACAATAACTATTCAACGAGTTGAAACATAATATTAATGAAAAAAATAATAATGAAGGGTATTTAGACATTTCAAATTATATATTATGAGTATTTTGTAGGTGGTGCTCCCTTTTTATATTACTAAGTTTGATATATTTTCCAAGTGCGATAATTAGAGTTTTGTTGCTCATTATTTCTTTAAATTGTTGTTCTTCTGTCAAGTTTCTGTAATTATTAATATGTTTAGCAGCTTCACTAAAGAGGTCATGCCTGAGTAAATTATACAGGGGACACTGTAATATAAAGTGTTTTTCATCTTCTACAAGGGTTGAGTTGCATATTTTACATAATCTGCTTTTAGCTGGTATTTTGTGATGACGACCCTTTTCAATTTCAAGTTTGTGGTCACTTATGCTAATGCTGCAAATTGCCTGGAAGAGTTATTGAAGCTAAATATCAAACAACAAGGCGATGACAAAGATAGTGATCGTGTTGAAACAACCCTTGGTGATTTGGGTAACGTCTATTACAACATGAAAAACTACCCAAAATCTATCGAGCATATACTAAGATCGGTTGAGATGAGAAAGAAGCGTCAGGAGAGCAAACCTGACCCAAAAACAGCAGTGTTATTAAATACAATCGCCAATGCATACTATTCACTGAACAAGTACCAAGATGCTGCTAACTATTTCGAGAATGTTTTAGATGTGAGAAAAAATATATATGGAGAGGATGTGGCCCATGAAGAGATTGCTGCTTCATTCAACGATCTTGCATACACACTTGAACAGCTTGGTAAGCTTAATGAATCAGTAGAATATCACAAGAAGGCATTCAAGATGAAACAAACCCTCTTTGGTGCTAATGATGAAAGTGTCCTTACGTCATTGCAGCATGTTGGAAGGTTATATAGCGTTCTTGGCAACTATAAACAAGAAGTTGTTTACCGTGAAGAAGCTTTGAGGATTACCAGGCTAATTCATAGTGATAATGCAACCCATCCTGATGTCATAAAGTGTCTCAACAATTTGGATTCAGTTCATAGCAAGATAAGAAACCACCAAAAAATGAAATAGTATCATGATGAAGCATCCAAACTCAGCACATTCGTTCACGGCAATAACACTGGAAATGAAGCCCAAAGACACCACAGCCTGTCTCTCCAACCTAGATTAAGCTTACACACTTCGAACTCTTCAAACAGATTCATGGTGAGAATGCTGTACATAGCCACAAGCATGGCTGTCATTCCGGATAATCTTAGTCATCGCTATTCTGCACTTGGAGAATACAAAAAGGCAATAGAGAAAACAGCTGCAAATGAGAAAACAGCTGCACGAAGAGAACACATCTCATGCAGACATTGCCGGCTCTTTGAATACATTAGGGTGACTGTTTTCAATTATCACTGGGTGAGTACAAGAAAGCTAAAGATTACTTCACAAAAAGTTTGGATATGAAAATTGCAATTTATGATGGTGCTACTGTAACAGCTCATCCTGAAATAGCTACAGGCCTAAACAATCTTGGGATAATGTATAAAGCTCTCGATGACTATCAAGAAATGTTGCAATATCATGAAAAGGCCCTCCAAATGAGGACCGAACATCCAATTGTTGCTGATACCTTGGATGCGATTGGTAACTGTTGTGAAGCTGGAGGTCAACTTGCGTGTAGCTACAAATATACTTCAAAACATGAAGTCATATCTCACATAATAAATCTGATGTAAGTGATATAGATAAAGTTCAACACATGATGTCATCTCACAGCAGTTATTCCTTTGATGTACTTCACCACAATTATGATGCCACAAACACAAAACGTAATAACTTCAATAGATAATGTCAATGCACTAAAGCAAGTAATTCGTCATACAATGTATGTACTTCAACATGTGTGATGTCATAACTCACACAAAGACGATAAGTCTGATGTAAATCAACACATACGATGTTACTTAGTTAACTATTTGGCAGTTTTTGTACATAATTTCTCTAGATACTTACTGCAAACTTTGGAAATGTATGTGTTCGTTTTTGCTATCACAACCAACTTTATTTGGAGATGCATGTACTTGTTTATATCCAATGCACTTGAATAGTTTATGTATGTATCACATAATCATCAGGTAGACATGCACATTTACTCTGCATACACTAAATTAACTTCAAGCAACATAACAATAACAATAACAATAATTTGTTTGGTTACCTCAATATTTACACTTTATTTCATTTAGAATCAATAGTTTGTACATATACATTGTTGATCACACTTATACTGCTTATACAACCACAAATAAACCAATTCAATGCATCCTTCCCCATCAATACAAGAACTATAATGGCAGCTATGTTATATAAATGTATAGATATTTTACCTTAAAATGGTCTACTTCCTGACAACTGTATTCCGATTTTACACTACATTATCTTCACACATTACATCTAGTCAATCTCATCACTCTCACACAGAATTCTGTGCTCCCCCTACAGTGTTCATATAAACATAATGATGTTGTCGCATCCCCATGTGATTTTTCGTTTAAGCAGACTGGAGGTGGAGTTCAGTTGGACATTTGCCCAGCATGGGGTTGAACCACATTTAACACCTTGAGTAACAACATTGACTAGACGTAATGTGTGAACATGACATAGTGTAAAATCAGACTACAGCATCGGGAACTGGACTACCTTAAAAAGTGCTAGAAGATTTTTACATAATTAGAGTATATGTAAATCTAAAACGAACATTCACCTTGTTCACATTTTGTCCCGTTATTTAGTTCCAACAAGTGTTTACTTTGATGTCAGTTCTTGAACAGTAAAGAAAATTAAAACATTATTTCAGATAATACTAGTAGCAATTAAGGATATTTGAGAAATATGATCATTATCAAGTTACATGCATATCAATTGAAATTCTATGATTGCCAAATATTAAAATAAATTTCTGTTAATCTTAACTCAATTCCAGTTTGTTTTTTCTTTATAAATGGGTTTTCTTGTAGACCTAAAAAATGTTTGGTTCTGCTTTAATACCAGACCCCACCTAGTTTTCATGCCAACCCTAAACTTTAAAAAAAAATATATTAGAGAAAAAATAATAAAATCACAAAAATTGTCTTGGAAGTAGTGGATGCGGAGACTGACATCAACTTAAAGAGACAATATGAACTGTTCTTCCAATCTGTAATGGCTGTACATCTGATGAGTAGAAACCAATAACACAGAGACCATATGGAAAACAACGGAATACATAACTACCTGAACTAGATACTCACATATCAAACAATATATCAAAAAATAAAATAATAAATCTACCTACCCCAACCTATTCTAAAAATGAGCGTAATCGGAATCACACAATTTTTTTTGGTTAGGCCTTATCTAATTTTATTTTGTAAAGTGCCTCTGAATAATTTTTTTTACACTATACAAATACAGTTCGATTGTCTTATTCATGATGTAACAATGTGTTTACTACATATCAAATTAAACTTACATTGCTTCCTCTTGGAACAGCTGTGCACAAATGAATGACAATGTTACCCCTTTGCATAAATTAAGTCCTGACTGACCTGCAGTTTATGAACAATCCCAACTTATTACATACACTATATGTTAAAAGTAACATATCTGGTTGGTCGTCGTTAAACGCCATCTTGCAATGTTTGTTGCACAAAAAAATGAATATTTGTAATTGAGTCTTTCAACCTTTACCCTGTTTTATCAAGTCTATATGATGAAGTAATTTGCATATAATCTCCAAATCAACTAATTTGCATATCATGTCCCTATGATTAACTAATTTGCATCATGTCCATAAGGTTAGCTAATTTGCATATCATGTCCACTTAACTTGTTAACTAATTTGCATACCACATCTGACTGGTTAACTAATTTGCATATGGGACACTACACAGCATTACATGAAACAATACATACTTCCATAGCCATAGAGACAGCTATACAATATGGATCATTCTCACTAGCATTCAAAAACTCATTCTAAGGTGTCAAACAGAGAAATGTAACGTGCGAAAAACAGTTATCCAGTGTACACTTTCAGTTATACCTATCCACTTCTACAGTACATATAGCTACATCTACTGAATACAGTTAGTTAAAAGATTCACCTGTCTACAAAACTCTAATATGTAAATTTTCAACTAAAAGGGAAAATATCCAATGTAACTTTTAAATGCCTGCAATGTATTGAACAACTCATCTGGGTATATCAAGAAGTAAAATACCAAAATACAAATAGACAAAATATTTGAATCAGTTTGCAACTATAACTATTGCTTAATCAAAGCAAAGATTAATAATTCATTGAATATTATAATTAATAGCACGCCATCCAACCACAGACTCTGTATCATTCATAATTAGACACAACTAGCAACCATCCAATCATCTTTCAGTTTTAATCAAAAATTAATGATTTCTGTTTCAACTAATATTATAATCAAAAGGAACACGGAATACAAGAAGAAGAGGTATATTCCATAAGGTTTGGTGACTTTAAACCAACAAATTAGCATAATTACTAGTGACGTCAATAAACTGACTGTGAGGCCAGAAAACAAGATGGACTGCATAGGGCTGTATTCAATCTGCAAGAGGATCAAAGACAACATAAAATGTACAAAGTACAAATAATGTACAATTTGAAGAATTAAAAAAAAAATTCAATTTTCCTGTAAATAATGGCAGATGTTAATTGCTACAATAAATACAGGTGTATTTGGGAGGGAAAGTTGTTTCAATGTTCGTGTAAATGATATCCTTGACTGTAATATACATTATGTCACTCTGCCCTCACTGGCTTCCTGTGAGAGGGGTTGACCGATGTGTGAGGGCGCCCCATCACACCGTGCCTTACAGACTACAATGATATCCCACAATGCAAGACATCTCAAAGAAAAAATGTTTCAAATAGTTAAAATTTCAATATCTAACACAATTCTTATCCATTTTTAACAAACTGTCAAATTTTTGTGTCTGGATGTTATGCTGCTAGCCCTTTACTAGCCTTGGTTTGATGTTTATTTGATGGTCAAACTTTTCACAGGCATTGTGTAGTCATTGGCAGTTCGGCAACTTCAATAGCTACATACTATATTGCAGCCAAAATTGCATTTTTAAATAAATATTTCAAAGGCCTGATATACTTCAAGTCACCATGTTGGAAACATTTCTGGTCCATCAACATTATAAATGCTGTCAAGAAACATGAAATTAGTATATTTATTATACTTACAGTTAAATCTGTACCAGCTGCTAAACATCCAATGGTGGAAGACAATCCAAATCCTAACAACATATCTGTGATTTAGTTAAGGCCAACAAACTTTATGTTTTCATATTCTATGATCTTGGCTTACACAAATGTTCGCATCATTATTTGTCATAAGCATTCATATATCTATCCATTTTTTCATTATGTGCTTTGTTTTCTGTCATGTTTACTGTAATACACTTTCTGTACCAGTGTTGCCACAGCATTTTCAATATCCCTATGAGGACCACATTGGAAATAAGTGTTTTTAAAAATACTTTTATGTCTTATCCTCGGTGATTTTCATACCCTGTATTCTAATATGTAGTTAAATTTTTCCCAAAGAAATTCAAATTCAAAATTCAAAAATTCTGTTTCTGTTTTTGTAAATTGTGTATTTTGTTTGCATAAATTCCCTTGTCTAGGTCAGTTTACCCTTTCATGTAAACTCATCTCACACTCAAAAGAACAAATGATTAGTTTCTGACTAAAAACATGTATGTTTCTGAATCTAAACCGAAATAAGAGAACTTGTGTATAAATATTCACATGGGCATGTATTCACATACAAACAAAAACAGTGACTTATGAAATCATTACTGAAAACAAAGTAAATTTCTTGCATGGTTGGTTGTCAGGGGCAACTGATTATTGATTTGTAAATAACAAATTAATAAAAACCATAGAAGCACTATAATACCAACATTGTGATATTTGTCTGAGGATATATACTAGTAATTGTTTCTGTATAAATTGGTTGGATATTTATGGTTGTTGCACACAAGTAAATAAAATATTGCATATTTGTAAAGGATACTAAATAAAGGACCTCCAAAACATGCACCAATAGACATGACTGGGTGGCCTGCCCTAGCATTAGCAGTATCTGTCACTAAATCTGAAATTAATAAAATATATTTGGTAAGTATAAATTGCAATTAGACAAAGAAATACCCCGCCCCCACCCCCATGTGCATTGGTGGTGCGTCTTGAATGGTGCTGTAAAAGAGGCTGTGGTTTACAATGAGAGATTAATAAAAAATAAAAATGTTGCGAGTCTTACATTACTATACATTTGCTTTTGCATAATTGACCCGATGCAATTACACACAGTTTCTTATACAGCCATTTGACACTGTTTTGAATTGTATGATATATCTATATCTATGGTAGTGTTTCATCATAGACATCACACATGACCATGATGTAGTCTTCTATATTACATGGCATCATTCTATACAGCAGCACACAACATAACCTTTCAGAATATATCACGATACCATTAATTATATCACATCACAGTATGTACAATCTCATATAACCTACTCTCAAACACAACATAACAATAAGCAGCACATAAGAACACATTATCGCAAACCAGAGCTGCTATTTCTTCCACTACACTTCGGCAAGTTTCAGCAGTGCCATAAAAGAGGCTGTGGTTTGCGACGATGATAAAAACACAGTATCTCAGTGTGAGGGGGACTTACCAGCAATGCTGTTCCCTAATGCTAAAAGCAACAGACCAAGAAGTTCCTCAGAGAGATTGAACATAATTCCAAGTGCCTAAAATGAACAAAAATAAAAATAAAAAGTTTACATCTAGCACTTTTAGCCAACTACTAAACTGTTATTCATTTCATGCTAGCAGTGTCCAAGTACTTCTAATCGAATTGATTTTCAGGTCCACACCCAAAAATCAGTGCTCCCAATGAATCACGATTTCAACTTATTACTATACTACTTATAGATAAAATAAACATTGACATGTACAATGTCTAATTATTGGTATTTTTACAATTGTTAATGAATACATTGTTGGTTGTCTGATAATTAAGTCTCGCTGCCAGACTCGTGACTGTCGTCCCTCATCTTTGTATGTATGCCAAGCGGCTTAGCTGCGAGAAGAGAGAAACTAGTCGGGACTAAAGTCCCTCACTTCTCATGGCTTTGCCGCTCAGGGCGCACTTCATGCACCATACAAACCTAAGGGATGATAGTCATGAGTCTGGCAGCAAGACTAATAAAAAGCCAGTACCCCAGTTACATCTATAGAGCAGGTTTGAAAATAACTCAATATTTCTATCTTACCTCCAATAGATTGACAATCTCATTGGCTATAGTGTAAATCCATACAATACCCATTAGAAACCCAGCAAAAGCAAAAGCCTAAAGAATAAAAAATCAAATATGATGCATTAATAATGACAAAAAGTTTACCAGCTATACAGGGTAATCTATATTGGTCTTAAAACCAGCTATAAAACTACCATATCAATGAAAAGAATATTTTGCCAACTCCAGTTTTCACATTTTGTGACAAAGAATTTTTACTGACATTTATTTACTTACCGTGTGATATACAGGTGGTTTTTCATGTCTAGATGTAAGAATCACTATAACTGCCATTATGAAACCAATTATCAGTGTTAGATGCCATGCCAAAAATCCACCAGAGACTGGTTTAAAGGCCACTTAAAACAGAACAAAAAATGGAGAAATTAAATTTATGAACACCCAGTTAATCTAAAATAATTGAGGTTGAAGTAGAGAGGTTATATATTTATAGTTATATAAAATCAATGTCTATTAATTGTACAATATACCAACAAAATATGACTAATAATAATTACAAAAACAATAACACAGTTGTGTGAGATATGGTATTTCATCATGTCATCAAGATCCAAACTATTGTTAACATGGACCCCAAATATTGGTGACGTAATCATTTGTGGTGTAACACCTCCTACCACAAGGATCACAAACATTGGTGATGTAAGCATTTGTGTTGTACTAATACCTCCTACCACAAGGATCGCAAACTTTTGTGATGTAAGCATTTGTGTTGTACTTACCTCCTACCACAAGGATCACAAACATTGGTGATGTAAGCATTTGTGTTGTACTTTACCGCCTACCACAAGGATCACAAACATTGGTGATGTAATCATTTATGGTTTACTTACCGCCTACCACAAGGATCGCGAACATTGGTGATGTAATCATTTGTGGTGTACTTACCGCCTACCACAAGGATCACAAACATTGGTGATGTAATCATTTATGGTGTACTTACCTCCTATCACAAAGACCGCAAACATTGGTGATGTAAGCATATGCATACTGTTCAATGTTTTGTTCCAGTTTCTCTTTTCAAGGTCTTTGTCACGGTCAACCAGTGGTACAGTCAGAATAGCTAGTACCATGATTGGTATCTGGTAAAACAAAAAGGTGATTGAGTATATAGGGGTGAGAAACTAAAAAAAATTGATGTGACAAAATAGGTCTGTAGTCAAGGACGAATCACACAAGTTAAGATAACAGATAGCATTTTGTCACTGAGATGTTAGACGCGATGGCACAATGTCACACAAGCTCAACAAACGAACATCATTCGTTTAGGTCAAATGCGCCCTCCCCCTAACCGAATGTTCACAAGTGCGACACCTAACATTTCTATATGATGTAAACTATGGAAACTGTAGCATTCACACCACTAAGATTGATATAATGTAAAACATGATTGTAAACACATTAAAATACTACCAGAAACCCAGCACCATATCTCACATTAGGAGTAATTTTTTATCAACTTATCAACATCTCAGTAGTAAATACAAAAGCTGTTATCATTGAAGGAGTGAAAGTTTACCGTCAAAATTTGGTTAGAATTATGAAAATGAAGTTCAGCAATCGTTACATACATTGATGCCAAACCCCCTTCGCCCCCTAAAGGAACGAAGTTCGTTTATTGAGCTTGTGCGATCATCCCTTACTTTTTTAGGTACTGATATTTAAATGACAGTGTAGATAAGTTATTGATTATTAGCGAAAGTCCATTGGACATGTTTCGTTTATCAATATGTTTTGTTTCCATGCTAACCAAACTTACTTTAAGTATATTGAGTATCTTGACGGCCAATGACTGTTGATGCCATTCACTCCAATCAATCGGTATCAAAGCAAGGCAGAAAGACCTGATGTAACCTTTACAACCTGTACTAGGTTCAATTGTTCCAACCAATGGTTCAGAATCTGAAGAAAAAAACAGATTATCAAATAATTGTTATCATTACATCTAGATATTCCACCAAATAAATAAATAAATAAATAAATTAATACATACACACACAAACACATACATACATACATACATACATACATACATACATACATACATACATACATACATACATACACACATACATATACCAACAAATAAATAAACAAACAAACAAACAAATAAATAAATTAATTAATTAATACAATTATTTTCAGGCATAAATTAGTAACTGACATAACTGTATTGCTATGTCGTAGCTGAAGACAATGTTCTATTTGTACATAAACAGTGGAGGGTTAGGGATTCCCTCCACTCTCTGATGTCTGTACAAACTGGGTTTGAAAAAAACACTTATAGGTTATAGGTTATATTTGTTGATGTAACACTTACCTTTGTAAGCTATCTCTCCTTGTTCACTCTTCGAGTTAACATTACCAGTACCATAACTAGTTGGCACTTCCTTAGCTTCACTGGCTTTATGTGGTTGAACTTCTTGTGCCACTTTTTGTTCTGTTGATTCGATTTTGGCTTTTTGTGATTCTAACAGAGATAAAAATATTCGTCGAAATGACTATTTGCTTATAACCAAATCTTATATTAGGAGTGTTGTTTATATAAAACATTTTACCTAGCAAGTTTATTCCAGCAGTTTTACTGTCTCCACTTTGTATGTGTCCAGCTCAGTATGGGATTTAAATCTAAATGTGAAAATAATTTTTTTCTTACAGATTGAAACAAAAGTTGGTCCAGATCAAAAGCAATGGTCATATTTAATTTTTCAGCTCCTCTGATAAGTTAACACTCATGTGATGACCTGGGAATTGAAACCCTGGCCTTTAAATGTTTTTGCTTGATTGTACATGTATGATCAGACCGTTAGAGGGAGATATAGCAGCAATGGAGAATAATTAAAGTTCTCTGTCACACTAGGGAGTAACTAAATTACTTTGTCAAGTTAGGGAGTCTGCTTATCCTTACCTGTTAGAATGAATACGTCGCCGTCGACTACAGGTTCACGTGATCCTCTCCTGTCACGGATTTGTGATAATTTATGACCAACCAACACAACGATAACAAATATACCATAGAGAGCGATGTATCCTACAAGAAAATAATAAAGTTTAGTCAAGTAAATTAATACAACATGTAATTAGTATGAGAGTTGGGAGAACATTTCTAGACCAACAAGTCTCTGTATTTAGTATCATAAGACTTAACTAAGAAATGGAAGTCCAAAAAATAGAAAGGTTTACAAGTTTTGACATATATATCAATTTCATTGGTCGGGGCATCAATGTAAGACAGGCCAATATCACGTTTCTTGAAATCCAAAAAACGACTTTACCATTAATTAACTGAGCATACTAACATCGACACGGAAATACAGAAATGATGTCAAAGTGGGCAAGTCCAGCAAATAACCATTTTCAAAACACAAATAAACTTATTTTCAACTGCAATACATCTATTACTGCCCTCTATATCTAGTAACATCTTCATAACAGATCTTAATTATAGATAATTTGTCCACATTCGATCTATATGAAAAGTATTCTCTGATGCCACATCTTTCCGCCTTGGGTAAAGCTTGTGAATAGGCTGTACATGTGTAAATGTGGTGAGTATGAGACAAAGGTCCACCTTTGACTTAATTTACTAATGATGATATCTCCCCTGGGGGCTGTAGACAGTCAAAAGTGGTCCTTCATCTCCTACTACCCCTGGACAGAGATGGTGGGTAGGTGGGTAAGGTAAAGGTTAGGTACAGGTGTGTAAATTAGATGTTTCATATTACTTTACGAAGATCTTCATATTTATATTTTACATCTAATGAATATTATAATTAGACATAACATTTCTACTTACCAAGACCTTCATACAGAGAAACTTTACCATCCCACACTATCCAATATGTCCAAAATGTAGCACCAAGGTAGAATATGATGTCACGCATGAATGGAACTTCACCCAATCGGAATGGACTTGCAACCATGCATACTGCTCCAACCACCACTGTCGTCACAAACATACCTCCACCTATCGAATTGAAGAAGAAACAGAAATGTGATCTAAATTTTGTAAACCTGGTTACAAACATTTTCATTTTGTCCTGGTAAAAGAGGAGATTTGTAAGGAGGCATGTTATAGCATGAGACTTGAACTGTATTACAACATAACTTTGAAGTTTCTATTTCAAAGAAAAGTGGTTGTATGTTGGTTAACTATAGATAGCGATGGAGTACTTGGATGAATATTATCCATGGTGAAGGATAACTGTATATTATACCCTGTAGATCAATATGATGAAGAACAAAGTTTACATGGAGAATTACTGTAAGTATATCCAATCCAAGGGAACAGCATTTGGATATTGATATTAATTGGTAACTTACCAAACAATTCCCCAACAACCAATCGCAGCCCATTGTTTTCGCCATGACCACCAGTTACTGCAGCAATACAGGCAAAAATGTCTGGGGCACCATTGCCAAATGCCAGAAAAGTTACACCGTGGAGATTGGTTAAGGAAATTTTAGTACTAAATTAGAACTAAGATCGACTGTGTTGTAATAAGTTTTTCAATGGATGACAGTACAGGATTTCAATTTATAACAAATTTGATAAATTAATATACTTGCAAATCAAAGAAGTGGATCTCCATGAAACACAAAAGTATCCTCTCAAAACAGTAGACAGAAATGTGCCCTATCCCTTAAAGGAGCAGCACTATACGACATGACATGATTCTCAAATCTAATTGGAATGGTGAGCTCTATGAAATGTCAAAGAGATCACGTCTTCCTTTCATCTCAATAAGATCTATTGTGGAACTTGCATGGCACCAAACGAGAGATGATGATGATGATGATGATGATGATGATGATGATGATGATGATGATGGTGGTGGTGGTGGTGGTGGTGGTGGTGGTGGTGGTGGTGGTGGTGGTGGTGGTGGTGATTGTGGTGGTTATGGTGATGATGATGAGATGGTGATGGTGGTGATGAGATGGTGATGGTGGTGGTGGTGGTGGTGGTGGTGGTGGTGATGGTGATGATGATGATGATGATGATGATGATGAGATGGTGGTGGTGGAGATGGTGGTGGTGGTGGTGGTGGTGGTGGTGGTGGTGGTGGTGGTGGTGATGATGATGATGAGATGATCAAGATGTTAATGGCCTCATTTTACAATATTCAATATTAAACAAAAATATATACAGTAAAAGAACGAAAGGATATTGCAACGTTATCACTAAGATTTAATGCCTTGGCAATAGCATCCAAACATGGACAAAAACTGTAAAGAGAATAAAAAACAAAATGAGTACTCACACTGTTTAAGATGAAAGTATGTATGTCTTACTTTTCATTCCTTGCCAACCCTCTCCACACATCTCTCCCATATCCTCTCCTACCCTCCCTTTTCCTCCCTCACGTTTCTTCTCTGTCCCTCCCTGACCTGACCTGCCCCCACCGGTACCCTTCCTTCCCATCTCCCCACTTCCCTTCTCGTCCCTGTTCCATCATGTAACTTCCCTTGTACCATGCATTACAAAAACAGTATGTTATTTATGTTAGATATATTTTTTATAACATCACTTATTCTTTTCCTGGTGATAAGTTCAACAAGATTCCATACATCTGCTGCAATCCGTCACCATGCAAACCATTCACTCACATTATCATCATGAAACACGAGACGGTTTGCAAGGTTAGTACTTACAAATTAGCTGCGATAGTTCCAAGAGCCAAGAACAGGTACAAGAGTACGATTATCTGGAGAAGAAAAATTGAAACAGTTTATTCAAGACCACCTTTTCATAAGTTTAAACATGTTGACATGTTATTTCGGCATAGGGATGTGTACTTACTTGCGTATGACGTTAAATCATGGATGCGCCTCCACACAATAAATGCTATCCTATATACTCACAATTCCCCGGGCATTTTGGACAGGTTTGGGTTCAATTTTCTTCAGAAACGAAAGTTTGTTGTCAAGAATGTTATACTGTAAATGTGATTTTTATCATGACACACAAAATATTGGGGAATCTTCAAGCTGTATTTGTCGCCTGAAGATTGGTTCCAATATGTTAGCGTGTGCGAGTGCCCTCTGCGGTGATTTAAAGAGAGCACGGTGTCATTTAGGTTGGTGTATCGATAACTGTTGTTTGCTTTTCACCACATTCTATCACTTACAGCAATGTTGCGCATACACAAAGACGAATTGTCAGTCTAGTAATGTAAAAGTAATTTGTTAAGTAATTCTGTCCCAAAACGTCGGTGATTTTGCTAGCCTTTATAGTGTCTGTATAATGTACACCTTTGTATTGTTAGCCTACGGTGAAGTAGACAACAGTAGTTCAACTCTTTGTCAATACTATAGGTGTTATTTATACCAAATATGTCCCCAGACCGGAGTCTGTCCTCTCTTTAAAACAACAATTCGTCAGTACTGTCCCAAGGGTGTCTGGAGAAAGCAAACCATATAAGTTTTTTTTTACGTGTAAAACATTATACAGAATGGCACCACCCACGTACTACTCGAACATTGAAAAAGAAATAAAAAAAAAAATAGTAACTTGTGAAGATGATAAATAATTCTAATCAAGAAAAATCCATGAAAATATAGTCATCCTGAAATTGATATTATTAGTAATGTAAATTCAGTAATATATATTATGGGATATGAATACAAGTATAGACCATGTCCTCTGAAACTTTTCAAGGTGTGTTAACGTTTCAGCGAACTCTATCACATTCCTTCGATCACTGAGTATACATTGTAATGCTTGACTGCACTTTAAATGTATCATATTGCATTCGTAATTGCCTAGTGACAGGGTGCGGGCTAAGGTCACTATTGTAGGGTGAGGTGTGGGTCAGTAATGAATATCCAAGGCTATACTTTTGTGTTGTGTCCGTTGACTCGATTTAACATCATGAACCGTGAACTTGAGTTGGACCGATTTATTGTGTCGTTTTCTAGTTTATGTAAAGTTATTTGCCTATAAAAACAAAGCTGATCGTGTAATGTCCGGATCATTCTAAGTAGTTCACCTTGACAACCGCAATATAATACAAGAACTTATTCTACCGTAACGTTTATAATCAAAGCTATGTTTTGTTATTTCTGTTGTATGTAATGTTTTCCTCCTTTTCAGATTTTATTCAAATGAATTCCATAGAATATGACATTGAATAGGAAAGATTTAATAGATAGTAAATGTGGTTGTGTCAGAGTTGATAGATTTATACCATTTACCGACTACACACCTGGTCCGGCTATATATCTAGGACGTAAGTGGATATGGTATTGTGAGAGGTCAGAGGTCAAGGAGGTAAATGCAAAAAGACATTGTAAAGCTGGTCGTAATCCATCTTATTCCTGTCAGTGTTTGATATACAGAACTAGGTGTGTAGGTAGTTGGAAAAAATGTGTAATGGCCTTTCAGTTCAAACGCTACCAACAGTTTTCATGAGTTCATGAGTTCATGTTTTCATGTTTTACATTGTCTGTCTGTTTTTGTAAAAACACACGAACAGACAGACATACTTATTTGTCGTTGATATACAGAACTAGGTGTGTAGGTAGTTGGAAAAATGTGTGATGGGCCGGGCTTTCAGTTCAAATGTTACCAACAGTTTTCATGAGTTCATGAGTTCATGTTTTCATGTTTTACATTGTCTGTCTGTCTGTCTGTCTGTCTGTCTGTCTGTCTGTCTGTCTGTCTGTCTGTCTGTCTGTCTGTCTGTCTGTCTGTCTGTCTGTTTTTTTAAACATACGAACAGACAGACATACGTATTTGTCGTTCTATCCGTATTTGTGTATACGAGTGCGGATGTGTGTCTTTCTGTTTGTCTTTTTCTATGTATTCATGTACGCGCGTCTGTCTATCTGTCTGTATGTGTACTAGTATATATGCATCCGGTCTGTCTGTCTGTCTGTCTGTCTGTCTGTCTGTCTGTCTGTCTGTCTGTCTGTCTGTCTGTCTGTCTGTCTGTCTGTCTGTCTGTCTGTCGTATTCCCCTTTCTTTCTCGCTTCTCCTAAATACTATTATATATTTTAACTTCTGATTACATATTAAGTATAGTTGATAATTATGTAAATGTATACATGTATGGAGTGTGAATTACACATACAATAACGATGTACAACTGTGTAATCATAGTTACTTACCAAAATGATAACGGCTATAGTTGACAATGCCTCATCATTGGGGAAAGTACAGTATTCAAATTTCAGATAGTTAAAGAATCCATCAGTCTCCAGACAGTCTGCGGTGTGAAGAATAAAGTCACATCGCCCTGAATAATTAAAGCGCTGGATACCATCACACTGTAAAATAGAACAACACATAATGAATAGCCAATGAAAACTGTATAAAATGTAAAACTACAGAGTTAACTTGTTCGGTTATCGTCACTATTGGTTCACTTATGATAGGTACAAACTTTGTGAGCTAGCCCAGCCATGTTCTAACAGTATACTGGCAACCTAGATATTTTCGCCAATATTTTTTTTACTAATTACCAAACTGGTATATTGTCTTCAAGTACAACAGGGCATTTTAATCTAACACTTTTTATTTCTGCGTTTTTTAGTTTTCCAGTGAAATAAGCGAAAATAAGTCTTCTACGAAATTGTCAGGTTTACAGTATATACTGCTTTGGACAATAAATAGTTTTTTTTTTTATTGTTTTGACATTTTAAAATACATAACTGTCACATGCTGAAGTACAATGAGGCTGAATCCAAACGACTCTGAAAAGGGCGGGCGTCTGCAGAACATGAAAAGTGGAATGATAAACGACTTTTCTTAGCCCCGAAGTAATGAATAGGCATAAAGTTGGACCCTTCCGCCGCACAACCTCGGTCCGCAAAACCCATATCCGGGCCGTAAAAATTATGACCACCGAAAACATGATTTCCACTTCACTTCACATCAATCTTAGGTGGCATTTTAATGTGGTATCTGAAAACATTTATGTTGATTTTTCTAGGCCATTGCTTTTTTGGTCTATGATTTATGGATTGAGATCATGTCGGTACAGGTCAGTTGTTACCTGAGATGGCCTGTGTGTTGGCTGGGTCATGAACAAAGGTGACATTGTTTTGGGGGTTATACGTTGTGCAAACACTACGAGGGATTTCCTCCACACAGTGAGCGTCGCTAATACATTTACGATGTTGTTGGGCGACATTTCTCAAAATACCATGTTTTGGGTTCAATTTATAATTGGAGCGTGTCAAAGTGGTCAAAGTTGTAAGAAAAAAAACACATGAAAGTAGATAATGTTTAAATAAGTCGGGATATCATAATTGAATTTGAGAAGTAAGTTTAACCAAAGAAATGAAATCTTTTCATCATGTCTGGTAATAAAAAACGCAAACATAAACTACGTGAAGGTCGCACTTATGGCACTAACAGCACAGAAGGCCTTGGGAAAACTTGTTGAAACATATAGACTATATATTTGTCGTAGACTTGGTCCAGGCTTGTCACAGCTAGATATATTGTGACTGTAAGCAAAGTTAGTTGTTGTTAACATCAAAACTGCAATGAAAGTAGTATTAACATTGTCATAGATAAGTTCATTATGTAGAAAGTAGCTGACAGGCACCATGACAGGTAGTACATATACTTTAGATTGTTAATTCATGAATAATGGTTAGACTAAACAACTTAACATTTCTGTACTCTAACTTGTCAACAATTCAATAAAGTATATAGTTGATGGATGGTTGCATATCGATACATAATGAAGGTATAAATGAATATAGCATACCATAACTGCATCGTCGTAATCGTCAAAGTCATCGCCGGGTACCGGTGCAATGTCGTGAACACTACCGTTGCCCACATCTCTCTCATCAAGCGTCTTTTTCTGTCTCCATGGCGACAGAGGAGACCCCTCTCCGCAGTCGGGTACCAGGATAAGTGAGAAGAGGAAAAAAATGGACGATATCCCGAGAGATTTGAGGAACATTTTGAAGAAGGAGAAAACACGGTTGCTGTTACCTGAGCAAGTGGGACACGAAGTTACCTGGATCGAAGACAAAGCGCCTACCTGACTTGAAGGTGAATACAATGACTTCGTTGTTCGCTCCCACACAACGTGTGTAACATTGACATGCATTTAACGTACAGTCGATTGACCTTTGACCCCCACTTTCCTGAATGAAATCCACTACGAACGCTCGTAAATCAACAATAGCTGCGTTCATCTACCTGAGACGAATTCTGTACTGACAATGGAACCACTCAAATACGTTGGAAGAATTAGGAGATACGGCCATTGGATACGATAACGGGTCACGTAGCCATGTTTGTGTAGTATAGTTTTCTGTGTTTTGAGGGTAGTTTGTTTTGTTTTTCTGTGTTCTTTATTAGAATATTCATATTATTAAAGTCTTGTCTAAGATACAATTCACTCCATTGTCACGTGATGCGATAAGAACTGAGCACATAATCAAAGAAAGATAATCCAAAAGGTCTCTACCATCTAAGATAATCTATAAGTGGCGCTACGTCTCAATCAAACATAATCCGCATTAAAGGCCCCAATCAATAACAAGCCGGCAGGCTCCAACCAAAGATAATCCATAACGTCCCAATTAAGGATAATCCGTGATGTGCCAATAACTGTCCTGTACATATATAGAACTGTAAAGAACACAAAATGAGCAAAGGGACATAATGAACTCTATTCTGATAAATGCAATGAATATGTGACCTCAATCTAGTACACTTGTTAACGGAAGGCTTTTAGACATGCGTACAGTGCTAATACACAATGGATATATTCATGTACTATCACTATATTTTGTCTTTATCACTTTCCTTTTTTTCAAACAAGGTAATTCACGATCAATATTTTGGTAATATGATCTCTCTCGTACTCTCTCGATTTTGCTAAAATTGTTCTCTAACAGCGTCTCGAAATTTTGCCGTTCCTGAGATTATATTGTGACCCATTTCTTTGAACAATCCCCTTGTTCAACCTTGGTATTAAACATCTTTGCAGTGTTTGACAATATTCTATGCCTTTCAATGTACGTTTTCCAACATTGGTTGCATCTTATAGTTTTTACATGACAATATTCTATGCCTTTCGGTGTCTTTGTTCAGTATTGGTCGTACCTTACACTTGACAGTGTTTGACCCTATTGGCTAAACAATACGTACTGTTATACATCACAATCCATCTACTTTGAATTTGAGTAAGGTACCAGTCTACGTATGTCCTATATTCCAACTGTAATAACATCTTTGAAGAGAAATACATAAAACGAGACAAAAGCTGAGACAAACAACGAACTCACGTTGATTTTTAGTTATTGGTAATTACATATATTTAAAAGAGCGTGTACACACTCATCATACTTGGCTATACTTTGATGTTCTTTACTATTTTCTTTCTACACAACCACCAGGATAGGAGGTAAAGTTGAAATGTTCACATAGACACAACAAAAAGTTAAATGTGATATGCCTGAACTCATGTAAAAGATGACACCCCCCCCCCCACAAAAGTTTTTAACACCGGTGATTGAATGGTTTCATTACAAAAATGTTCATCAGCTTTGTAGGTCAAATTATTTACTTAGGGTTATAACACACAAGCAATTCAAAGGTGTTTGCATTGAGCGTTTGATGTGACTTGGTCGATGATCCTCATCAAACATCAGATAGTTACAGCTGACCACTAGATGGCGGTACCCTCATCGGAAAGACAAAATCCACTGTAGTCATTCTCAGATCGAATTAACGCTAAAAAACTTTGAACTGCTTGTAACCTATGTAAATAATGATATATATTGTAATCAGGATGATAAGCAGGGATGATGGTGGTGATAATTTGGCCATGGTACACTTCATAGAGATAATAACAATAATATTAATCGATTTGTTACATAAATTACCCCACTCCCATTCCAGTATCACAACGTCGGATATCCTCGAGGCTAAATTCGTTTATGAGGAAATGAGGAGAGAGGGGAAATAATTCTCTTCAATTTTGATTCCGTTCTTTTCGCACTTCATGACAACACTTTTCCCATACTAGTAATTATTTGACCTACACGAAAACACGAAATATGACAATAACCAGCCCTCTTAAATATGAAAATGTAAAAACAAATAAAATGATCGAAAATCTTAACCCAATCGTAGGCATACTGCATGTAACAAGTTGAAAAATAGTTCACATCTTTGTGCCTCAACATATATTAAAGTAAAAGTTGCTTCCACAGTTTATACGTTATACTTGTGTGGAATATACATCTACCCTGTAATCACCCTGTAATGGTTTGAATGACAGGTATGGCCTTTATAAAACATAACAAAACGCAGTGTTTTGGTTTTAAACTAATTATGTTTTTTTTTATATATACTGTGTTTAACTTTGTAGTGATAAAGTATTCTTACAAGTGTTTTATTGAACTATAAACAAACATAAACAAGAATCAACTGAAAACAAGACACACATGTTGAGATTTATGAGACAACAGATAAGTCGGGTCAATTTGTTCGATGTTATTAAGTAGAGGTCAGGAGTGTCACATTATGATAAATTATACAACTTAGACGTTATCAGTTGTTGTATTGATATGGTTGTTATTAAGCTGTTGTTTTCTAAATCTAATTAACTCTATTTTATAAACATTTTCCTAAATAGGGGGAGAAAGTGAGTTTGTATCAAAATGGGTTGTTTATTACCCCGGTAACCATATTTGTATATATATTTTATGGAATGGAGGAATTCTGATTTTGGATTTGAACAAAATGTGCAAGATGCCAACATATTTTAGTTCTCAAATAGTAGGACTTGGATGGAGGCTGCTGGACACTAAACTCCTTGTGGAATGAGACAATCAGAGGCAATTCACACACAAAAGAGAACATTGGTATTTTGGCTGTAAGTAACTTGAAGAAACTGAGTTTAAAACTGCCTCATGAACTATTCTGTGTATATTTACTTTCACCAAACATAACTTCTCGAGTTTGTAGTGAGTTTAATTATATCCCCAGGATCAGTTCGATCAAGGATTCCGGTACCAAGAAGTATGGAATTCAGTGTAGAATGTAGGGAGTTTATGATTGGAACAGACAAGCCATAGGTAAGCCCAGACTGAGCACACTAGTTGTTATCTTCACTTTGATCTGTCAAAATATTGCTACTAGCATCTCGTTAAAAGATGTATGGTTAGATATTACCATTGTAGATTACAGATGGGTCATACATCTCTCAACTTGAGCTTCTGAAGAATATATTTCTCAACAACATGTAGATATGGTGTCAAAAGTTATCCTTCTAACTTACTGTAACACATGGCATTTGGGAGTGGCCTTTGTGATTTAATGTCATCAGCGAGAACTCATGCATATGCAAATTGATTTAAATTAACTGCCTGAACCAGCACAGCTGATTGAGATCAATCTAATTTGCATATGCAAAACATCCAACGAGAAAATAATTCTCTTTTATTTTGGGGTCTTTTGAACATATCTAGGGAGATTTAGGACACTAAATTTACAAGCCTTTTATGACATGGAGAGGGCTTACACACAAATGAAGCTGAGATCAAAGTAAAAAGTTATATATTTTTTTATTATCCTTTCTGCTAAAGTCTACTAATAACAGATATCTCGGTCTCATGATTCCGCCAACCATCGTTTTGATTCTGCAAATAACCACTTTTGGTGTCATGATTCTGCCAACTGCAGTTTCTTGGTTTTATGACTCTGCCAATCGTTGTCTCTTGGTGTTTAAATTCCACCAATAGTTGCTTCTCTTTCATAATTCTACAAATTATCGTTTTGGTGTCATGATTCTGCCAATCATCGTCTCATGGTGTTTTAATTCCGCCAATAGTCGCTTCTCTTTCATAATTCTACAAATTGTCATTTTGGTGTCATGATTCTGCCAATCGTCGTTTCTTTGCATAATGTTCAATTCGACTTTCAAGACTATCTGTAGGTAGAAAACACATGACAATAGTTAAGATGGTTACTTTGACTTAAAATGGTTGATTACAGATTATTTTAGTGTAGATCCTTCATGTTGGCAGATTTGACTACACCCTCTCTATACACACTTAGATTCAGACATACTGACAGTGTTGTATTCAAATCTAAAATTAGATTATGATTATGATTATTAATATGAATATGATTCTGATTCTGATTCCACACAATGATGGTTCAACCCCTTAGATATGTCCATATTCAACATTAAATCTATCTATTGGTGATTGGCTGCACAGCTTCACTCTCCTTATTAATTCTGATCACATGATGATACTATTGATGATCACTGAACAGTGTACAGTGATAGTTAAAGAAGGCTACATGATTTAGTCAAAATACATGGGGTAAATAATTTACACTATGGGTTAAGAGCTATCACAAAATAAGAACAGTTGGTGTATCAGAAGTAAATTTGTTTTGTTACTCTCATCACATCAATTGTTAAAATCCAGCCACTTACCACAAACTGGTCGTTATTGTTCAAATCCAGCCACTTACCACAAACTGGTCGATCTAAGAGACGCTTGTACTGTCTTGACTGACATCCCATAATAAGTTCTGCATTTTGTTTCAAAATTGGAGGATGGCCATCCTGCCAGGTTGTAGCAATTGTCTGGGGCTTATTATCAGTTTGGTGGACATCAGATGATACACTTGGACATGGAATTGTATTCAAACCATCTAACATTCTGGAGAGTATAGTTGTCCTTTTATCAGGATGAAAAAAAAATGAATTAGAGGTTAATTAAATTCATCCTTGGTGTAATAATACAACCCATAACACCAAAGTGAAGTGTTTTCTGTATGTACCACAATAGTTTATAGCATCCATATCAAGTGTAACAGTATACTGTTTCATTTGCTAATTGACCACATTAGAAAGGCCGCATGCTAGAGTGACAGTGAGACAGTGTGACAATGATTTAGACAGTGTGACAGTGACTGTGACAGACTGACAGTCAGTGTGACAGTATGACTATGTGACAGAGTCAGTGTGACAGTAAACTTACCTTGTAGTTTGTGATGTCCATCTTTTCTGTAAATGTGTAATGTTCAATTCTTGTTCCTCTATATAGATACAGAAATAACATACAAGTACTGAAATTTCAAACGATGACTGTTACTCCTTTAGGTCAATCATATTCATAATATAACATAAACATCTTATAATTGATGTAATCTGTGTTAATTCACTTGTCACTCTGTTGAAACCTTTGCATTCCCAAATGATTTACATATTATTTATGGCGGACTCGTAGCCAATGCCGAGACTACTGTCTTAAGGTGTAATTTTTGGATAGGCTAATTCTTACCTTGGTTATATATCCAATTGATACCTTGAAAGTGGGTGTCATAAAGTACAAGAGGAAACTCAGCTGCCATAGAATACTGTGGTTTACAGGGATGGTTGTCTATGTCTAGTAAATCATCAATTATCTGAACAGAACATTCGAAAGATCAAAGATAAGTGAGAGCATCGTTACCATACAAGAAAACATGTTTCATTGTGGATCAAAGTAATCAATATTGGATTTTCATTTGAGTATTTACGTAGGAGATAAGGGGAAAATTCATTTTAGTCTGCCATAAGAAATTCCTGTGTGTTGGTGTGAGTGTGCCTTCTAAGTAGACTTGCTCAAACCTCTGGGCTTGTTTCAATCTTTAATTGTGTTCTTTTGTGTGAAATAGCAACTTGAGTGAGTGATTGTGAACA
Source organism: Glandiceps talaboti (assembly GCF_964340395.1). Classification (NCBI taxonomy): domain Eukaryota; kingdom Metazoa; phylum Hemichordata; class Enteropneusta; family Spengelidae; genus Glandiceps; species Glandiceps talaboti. The sequence continues at coordinate 3,692,749 of NC_135569.1, forward strand.
GACAGGAGAACACTAAATCCTTGGGAGGCTACTAGTTACTGGGAAAATAAAGAAAAGGTGACATTTTCCTTCACAAAATTTGAAATGAATAAACAAATTCGAACCATTTGAAGATTATGAAAAAAAAAATCTCCCATTGGACTGGTGCCAATCTACTCTCTAAGTTAACATCATTTCATACTGGCATTTGGTACTTCATAAATTGATTGACATTCACACATTTTCATGAATTAGCTGCTATTGCAACGTACCTCAGGTTTTTCTTTGTGCTGTCCAATAAGAAACAGAATGGCAACAATACATCTGACTTGGTGATAGAGGAATGCCATTCCTTTGATGGTAAATGCATACATCTGAAATCCATCATTTCTGTAAAACCAAAAATACTAATATAAAAAATCATACCAAGTATTAGAAACATATTTCACAACTCAGTTACAGATGACTTGCTGTTATGTTTTATTTACTGATTCAAAGTCTGCATTGTGGAGTAAAAAGTTTGTGTACCTGTACTAACTATAAAGTGGGTACATGGTCACAGACAAAGACACATGGGTACATCAAGGGCAAGTGCATACCGATTAGTGAACATGGATCTACAAGTCACAGAATGGTACACTGGTATAAAACAAGGGTATACTGGGTACTCTACTTGTACTGTCAGCATAGGTAAATAGCTGCTACATATTAAACAGCTCTTGTGGAAATAGACAGGCACTTCTAGCTAGGTATAAGTACATAACAGTACCCCTTCAGGATACTAAAAAGTAAAACAGTCATTGTGAATAATACCTTTCATCTATTGGTTCAATGTCTGCTACATAAATTTTTCGTACAAAATTGACAACACCATTTGCTACATCCATCTGAAACACACAAAAGCAAAAGACATTTTAAATTCAGATCAAGATGCTGTCAGAGGGACATACACATGTACTTAGCTGTAAATTAAATCTCATGGTACTCTAAGTTATCGGTATTTTGTTAGAGTTTTTATAGTCACTACAGGTTGGTTCTTTTCAGTGTATTTTGTAGTGTAACTTGACAACAGACTGTTCTTTTGAACTGACATGACAAAAGTGTACACAGACTGAAAACAGCTCACTGGCCCTTCATACTTTTTCTAAATTCCCTGGGGAGCATAAAATTCATTGCAGCCCTGTAAATATTTGAGAATTTTTTGGAGGATTTTAAAGAATTGTTATATTATGGATGTACGAATTAAAGAATTCACATTTCAATCTCTATCATACCAGGTCCCAAATTATACACAATTCCAAGATAACTGCTC